>NW_016909464.1:215812-216962 GCF_001483705.2 Eufriesea mexicana
TTATAATTATATAATTATAATTATCTACTATAATAATTCCAAAAGTCACATGTGGCATATTATCATACTCCTGGAGGATCGACATACCGGAGGAGAGCTACGAGGATGAATGAATGATGAGCGTCTAGAGGCACAGCACTCGAGTCTAATCGAAACGAAACGAGTGGGCGTATCGGTTGCACGAAATCGTCTCATGGCGATATCTCGAATCGTATTCGCGATACCGATGATACAACGATAACCACCCTCCTGTTTTGTGTGTGCTCAATATGTTGCGAGAAACGCTCATCGAGGGCAGAGAGCCTGAGAGAGGCATTCACGGAGATATCGGGGCAATTCCGGAACGATGGTTAGGTCGATCCTCGAATGGCTAATCGATGCCTGACCGTGCAAATACGCTCGAAGGGCATTCACACGAGGCAAGGTACGCACCCCCAAGTCAGCCTTCTACCCCACGTTCCTCTCCCTCGCCGCAATAACTTTTGCGTTGACACTCGCGAGATCTTGCCGCACGCGTTGCTACGTTCCTCGCGAACCATTCTTTCCGTGTCGTAGACACTGCAACCGAGTGAACACCGGTGTACCCACAGATAGTCGATGAGGTAACACAGCTGTCCTATCAGACCAATTTCCGGTGGACTACAAAGAAGGGGAATTTCTGGCTTCGAAGGCAGAAAAATAGGAAGAAAAATGGGACTTGGATCGTTGATCAGCTATAAACATTATAAGAGATCCTTTACGTTATAAATTAACCATTTGCACTCGAGAGGAGCTCTTCAGTTGCCATTTGATAAAATTTCGAAGGTCGAAATTAATTAATATATCAAATTTAACACGTTCGTCGCCCAACGCGATTCGGTCGAGTTTCTCGCGGGCCCGAATCCTACTGTCTGTGCGCTAGAACGTTATCGGACCGATGATTCGGATGCGTCTAGTACAGACACCGCTCGTTAGATGTTGGTCAACGAACCCTATTTACAATTTTCCATTTCCTGTGATCGTTTTGAATTACTATCAGCGAACTTGCATTTTGCAAATAACCAAACGATAGAACAGAGTAGCAGACTTGGTAAAGTTTTACCACTCGTAAACATATTGACAGACAATTACGAAAAATGTAAAAACACTACGACCTATTGTTCCAATTGTC
>NW_016909464.1:217082-233226 GCF_001483705.2 Eufriesea mexicana
GGGCCTTCACGGAAGCATACCCGTCACCCAGATATGGCTGACGCGGCGACGAACGTGTTAATTATTATACGAATTTTGATTTACTGTTTTAAAAAATATTGTAGGATACCAAACGAAATCGCGAATCGGCCATTGCCAACAAAAACAAATTGTGAACCGATCGATATCTTCTAGAAGCAAATCGAAAAGTTATTCTATGTAACATAATTAAGTTGCGTCACTCCTCTACTGGAAGGTGAAACGTAGGTCAAGGAAATTATAAAAGCGTGGTCCTTGACAACCAAAACAGAGTCCTTTGAAATCAGTTGTAACCAGCACAAGCGTGAGTCGCTTGATGTTGGAAAGAGAGTTTTAAAAGAGTGCGTCTTTGTGTGTTTTCGTTATCTTGGTGTTCTTTCCCATTAAATCAGTTTACGAGTTTTGAGTTTGTGTTATTGTGTTCTTGTTCTCTCGTCAATTTTCGGTGTCTCAAGATCAGTATTCGCCATCTTACAATATTGTCAGCTTTGTAGCAGAAAATCTTCGAATTTCTACTCTTCTGTAGCGAAAACATCGTCGAGTGCAAAGGGTTAAAACACTGTGCTATAGACTTTAATAATATCCAATGCATCAAACTACTCTATTGCTCTCTCGTGAGATCACGTCTTGAATATGCCTCCACAATATGGTCTCCAAATGTTATTAAACGTAAAATTAGCATAGAAAAAATTCAACATAAATTTCTGAGGTGTGCAGCTTGTAAATATAGGCACAGAATGGACTTTACCGATCACGATTATGAACCAATCTTAAAAAGACTAAACCTGAAATCTCTTGAAGCTCGTAAGACGATTTTGGATCTGCTATTCTTATTTAAATTAATTAATGGCGTCGTTAACTGTTCCGCGCTACTTTCCTCTATCAACTTTTATTCGCCTGCTAGATCATTGGGGTCATTGCGATCATTCCTGCCTTGCAAATATACTTCCAGGTACGTCAATACCGATCCTGTAAACCGAATTTGCGAACTTGCAGAAAGGACCAGTTTCGAGCTAGGTTTCTTCATTGGATCGGTCAATTCTTTTCATAAACTATTATCTAAGTATGTCTAATTTATACTGTCACTTCTTCATTCGTATTTGATATGTGACACTTGTTACATGTAATGTCCTGCGTATAGAAGTTGTTAAATCTACAAATGTAGACTAATGAGGCTACCAATTTCAAAATTATTACACTTTGGAATATTGTGTTAAGTTTCTGATATTATTATTCTTCCAGGAAAAGGGGGAGGATATATGATGCAGGGTCTTAAACGCATTTGTTACATCTAGGAGCTCAGTATCTCATAAGATGAAGGAAAACACAACATAATGCATGGGTCCACGTTGTCACTAACTTGCAGCATACGTCACTCTTGGAAACACATTTGTTACACCTAGAAGCTTGGAACTTTGGAAAAAGGAGGAAAAGACAACGCGTGATTTGTTTCTGAACCCAACTTTCGATATTCTTTTCCCTTGCAAACACATTTGTTATGTCCAAATTGTGAGTGTTGGTTTTATAAGTGAAACTCATTTGCGATGATATAAATATAATACGTGCGAGTGCAGTCTAGTATGAAGGATGTTTGAAAAATGTTTAGAAGAATGTGCCAGAATAAAACAGTTATGTGAGAATCGTCAAAGAGGAAACATGGGTATGCAACGGTTAATAAGAGTGAGAGAGAGAGAGAGAAGAATTTTCTAGAAAGTGTCAATCAATTTTTTGTTTAAAATAGTTTATCGCGAGTTGTTTTCATTATTTAAATATTTTTATCTAAATATACTGATGCGTTAACTGTTGAAAAACGTGGAAGATATTGGTGTCCATTTCTATCCACGCAAACGCCTTGTATTTCATAAAAGGAAGAGAAGACGATATAAACGTTTAGCTTCTTTACTCTTACAAACCCATCTGTTCTACTTAGAAGTACAGTGCTTCGCAAAGAAGTAAAATAAAAGAAGCGAAACTTTGGACATTCTTCATTTGTTGTATCTAAAAAGCCAGTGTCTAATAAAATTAAGGAAAACATAAGATAATAGTTCGAATTTAAAGTTAGCTTCTAATATTCTTTCCAATATTCTAAATATACTAACGTGTTA
Source organism: Eufriesea mexicana (assembly GCF_001483705.2). NCBI lineage: Eukaryota > Metazoa > Arthropoda > Insecta > Hymenoptera > Apidae > Eufriesea > Eufriesea mexicana. Next base: position 219,206 of record NW_016909464.1, read on the forward strand.
ACTGTTAAAAATCGTAGAAGATATCGGTGTCCATTTCTATCCACACTAATGCCTTTAGTTAGCAATCTTATGTCTCAAAAAATGATTTCCAGTTACATTCGCAGCAACCATAATTACACGTTACGATGTCTCGCCTGGGAAGAGAAAATTATTATATTCACGGTTATTCTGGTTGATTAAGTATTCTTCAAAAAGTTTGTCCAATACTGTACTCGATTCCAGAATTTTAATACATATTTACTCTTACAAACACATCTGTTCTACTTAGAAGTACAGTGTTTCACAAAGAACTAAAATTTTGAACATTCTTCATTTGTTGTATATAAAAATAAGGAAAACATAAGATAATAGTCTAAATTTGAAGTTAACTTGTAACATTCTTCATTCTCATAACCAAATTATTTAAATCTAGAAGCCTAATGCTTCATGAAGAACATGAAAACACAACACATAACCTAGACCTGAAACTTTTAATATCGTTCATTGTTGCAAACAGATTCCTTACATCTAAAAGCCTACAATCTTACAAGAAAAGCCTAACATAATTCATAGTTCCAATATCCTCCATTCTTGCCAACGCATTTGCTATACCTAGAAAATCAGTGCTCAACAGAGAAAGGCAATATTTCATCATTCAGCTCTGAATTCAACTTGCAACCTTCACTTCTACACATATTCGCTACACCTAAAAGTTCACTGCTTCACAAAGGGAAGAAAAACACAATAACTCGTGACTTTTACCTGAGACCAACTCCCAACATCCTTCACTCTTGCAAACACATTTATAACACCTAAATCCCCAGTGCTGCGCAAAAAGAAGAAACTGTACAACGCGTAGCCTCATCCTCTCACCCTCCAACATTCCTCACTCCCATAATCCCATCTGCTATTTCCAAAACTTTCAATACTTCGCGAAGGAAGGAGTAAAATACAAAGTAACTTCGACCTAGACCTCTAACATTCTCCGCAACCTGGGAACACATGAACCATCCCGAAAGTTCTACGTTCCAAAACTCAAGAAGAGGTACCCAAGACAGTTCTAACCAATTCTCCGCGTTCCGCAAGACTGGCAGAGCTCAGTCATGTACGTCTACGTGTTTTCCGGTGAATTTAGCAAAAGAAGTAATCGGCTAAGGTGGGGAAAATTCGACAGGGATCAGGGATACTGGAAACGCGGTGGAATCCTCAGCCAGCTAGAAGTTCCGCGGCAAAGGCACGTTGTAGGTCGCAAAGTACGGTAAGATTCTGCGCGCGTAAGCCAATTTAGCGCTTTCTCACCCTCCCGTGTTGTAGGATCCTGCAGGATGCCCACTCCTCGCTGTGCTGCCAGAGGTAGGCGTTGTATCTTTAATTATCTACGCAACGGAGGGACGGAGGTGGGCCCGAGGGATTTTGGCAGCTACCAAGAGGGTTGCAAAATGGTATCATCTCGTCCTCATGGCCGGGGCGTGGCACACTCGACACCCAAAATCTCTTCGTCTTCGTCTGTATAGCTCGGTGTGTCCGAGAAGAGAGGGGAACGAAACCACCGCTGGAAAGCTCGACCATTTAGCGGCGGCTTTACCGAGACGGGTTAACCACACGGTTTTGTCTCACGGAAAAGAAAATACTCGGAAGAGATCATGCGTTTGCTTTGTCCCGCGTCAGTCACGTAGGTTACACGCGGTGGAGTCAGGTGTGTTATTTCTATTGTGATTAAAGGGATATGCAGTGAGTCAGGTGGGAAGTGTTTACACCTCGCCAACTGATGATTTTCAAGGTGTTATTTTTCTTGCAAACGAGCTTTGAAATACGGTTAGGAATTAAATCTTACATTTTGAACTAGGTTAGTAAATATTTTGGATTTTATATATGTATGAGTGTAATAGTAGGCAAGGAATTTTTGTGTTACGATAGGGACGATGTTAGTCGAAAAGTTAGTTATACTGTATATATTATACAGTAGGTTAGTAAATATTTTAGATTTTATATGTGTATGAGTGTAATAGTAGACAAGGAATTTTTGTGTTATGATAGAGACGATGTTAGTCGAAAAGTTAGTTATACTGTATTTATTATACAGTAGGTTAGTAAATATTTTAGATTTTATACGTGTATGAGTGTAATAGTAGGTAGGGAAATTTTGTGTTGCGATAGGGATGATGTTAGTCGAAAAGTTAGTTATACTGTATATATTATACTGTATATATTACATTATATATATTAGTAATACTGTAAATATATTATTTATATTAGTAATATTAGTAATACTTATATATACAGTAATACTGTATATATTCTCACTGATATAGGAGAATAATAATCGTCTGTAGGGATTGAAATACTTATGTAATCCACTGAATGTGAACTCATGATTTCATATTTCATGTAACATACAAAGTCATTTTTAATTAATCCAATATTTTAATAGGACATAGATATTGCATATGAAATTTAAAAAACAAAACAAATATTAAAGATAAAATAATCGTATGGTTATAATTATTCCTTCAATGACAGCTACAGTATAGCTAAAATAGGAACTTATATTGGGTGTCCAAAAATTCATGCAAGAATTAATTTTGGTAGAAAACACAGGTCTTTAATTAAAAATTGTAATTTTAATTTAACGTTATTTTTTCACGTAATGCTCCATTTTTAATAACCCTAAACTGTCAACTGTCATGTTGTCTTTCTTTTTCGTTGACAACACTTTACCGCGCAAGTGGCGTTAATTTTACGACACCCTATACGTGTTTGATTATTCGCGTATAGTTTGCAAAGAAATATTATTTTAAGTTTATTTATTAAAGTTAACATGATTATTAAATAGTAAACTGGGGTATTGACTCAGGATTAGTATGAATACACAAGTGCCATAATCCGTATTTTTAATTGACACCAGCAACGTATGCAAATGCACGGTCCGTGTCTTGTACATATGCCAACATTGAGGTTAGGAACGATACAAAAGAATTATGTATTACCCTTTGCACTCGACGATTTTTTGACTAGAGAAGAGTAGAATAAAACCAATACTACGATATGTATAACCAATGCTATAATACAATACTAACCAATACCTCGCATACTGTTGCATTATCTTAAATTTCACATATTAATCGACATCGATCTTCAAAATTTTATTAAATGGTGACAGAAACTCGCCTCTCGAGTCGAAAAGGTTAACCCTTTCAAGAGTACGCGTCCACTTAACTCACTAGCGCCACCACGGTACGTATCTACGATAAGCGTATAATAAATATCGTATATGTCGCTGAATTATTTTCTAGTTTTACTGATATAATCTCCGACTTTTCATCTTACAGTTGTCATACTGTTTGCACAATATCATTCTCACAAATTTTTCGGCCGTACACGTGAACAAATTAATAATTGTAGTAATATATTAAAAATATTTATGACACGCGCAATTAAAGAAAATATAATGAACAGAGCGTATAGTATAGAGTATTATATAGTATATTATATATAAATAATAATTTACGCGTGTGTAATTATTTTATATTTATTTATGAATTATTTAATGCCTAGGGAATAACGTTGAGGATATAAATTAGGATGAACTGGGTTAAGCTTCTTTTCCATGGCAGAATCAGTTACGCACGTCAGAGGCATACAAACGGCGAACGAGTTAGCACAGAACTGAAAGCAAACAATCCCTGCTTGCTCGTTCGACCGTATACCGTTTTGTACACTCAACAACCGATGCTTCTGATACTTCAAATATGCTTTCGTTTATAAGCAAACGTACGCCCGCCCCATCAGTTTTCCAGACTTACTGCCGTATGTTTAATTTCATAATTCCCTAGATACCTCTACACCCCGGTCTAGTAATTTCTGCGCTGCGAATTACATCCTGGTCAATTTGATATTAACTTGTACTCGATATCCATAATAATTAATATCTTAAATATAAAAAGGATGAAAATTGTTTAAACCATTTTTATTTTCTTAACGATTATTATTATCGAATAAAAATTAATACTAGATATTTTAATTTCGTTAGAAGAAAGAATTATTTTCTGTTGTTTGAACTGTATAGTATAAAAATTCGTGAGAACCTCTAAAAGAGTTTTAAAATAAAAGCTGTTTATATATAAAATTGGAAATTTTTTAAATTATAAAATCGAAATTATAAAGTTGAAAATTTGAAACGTACAGTTGGAAAAATTGCAACTGCATTTAGTCCAAACACAAACTACATCCTCAGAATAAATAATAAAATTAAAATATAAAATTAAATAAAGATTAAATTAAAATCGTTTAATTCTAAAATTCTGCAAAAAAATATTGCACTAAAATATTGAACTGACTGTACCATACACTTTTATAGAGTTTAAAATTAAAAATTTCAAAAACCTCGATTCCTTTTTGCAAAAGAATTACGAAATGCACAAAGCTTCGATCCTAACCTCAAACAAATTCTTTCGTGCCGAAGGAATTTCGATCTCTCCGACGCCAAAGCGAATAATTATACTCCACTTGAAAATCCCTGGAGAAGCCAATAACATAATAGAAAAGCATATCGAATCTCTTTTTCTGAAAGACAGTCTCTTTGTCGGTTTGTCATCCGCGCAGGGTCTACTTGAGGCAAAGGCCCTCGACACCAGTGATGTCGAGAGCAGAATGTGGAAAAAAAGAGCAGTGGACGGCTCGTGGACGAGGAGCGAGAGTGAAGTTCGAGCATTCGCGCGGAAAATTATCCGCGGAACAAGGGAGAGGGGTCGACAAGGTCGCGATCGCGCTACAGACAGCTCGACGCAACCGCGCCTAGCTGGATATTAATTAAGACAGTCATTAGGAAAAAGCGACGAGCCGACAGTGCATTCATGTGGAAAATTATGCTTGGTGCCTCACGCCATTGCGGAGAATTTCCAACTTCTCTCTCCCTCTCCCTCTCGCCCTTCTCTTCTCTGTCTCTTTCCCCTCTCTTTCTACTGCGCGCCCTCTATTCTTCGTACGCAGTCGGAAAGCGATAAAGAACGTTGTAATGTCGAACTGTCGCATCGGATAACTGCTGAGATTAAAGGAAAAGGATATTTACTGCACTGCAAAGACTTTGAATTTAAATGTGAATCTGTATAGTTTCTTTCAGTGCTTCCATCATTTTTTGTTTGCTTGAAGAATTTATGGTATTGAGGTTAGGTTGCTGGTAATGCAGCAACTTTTTCTGTGAGATTTGAAAGCAGAAAACTAATGAACTAGGTTAAATGATTGATGTTTTTTCTAGTCAACTGACTATACTACTTATTACAGATCTATTTAAATATGTATGTATGAATTCTAATGTTAATAGTTCTAGTGTTAATAATATTTCTTATGCGGTCTTGAAAAGTTGCTTTTTTTCCTTTTTTTGTTGCAGAGTTAATAGTGTTAGGGTTACATTATTAGTAATGAAGTTTTGTCTGTGAAATTTAATATTAGTACTACCAAGTCAAGTTAAATGATTAGCGTTATTTGTAGTTCATCTGAGAATATCTGAATAACTAGGTTAAATCACTGATGTTTTTTCTATTCAACTGGCTATATCACTTATTATAGGTCTATTTAAATATAAACACATGAATAGTTCTAATGTTAATAATATTTCTTACATAGTCTTGAAAAGTTGCTTTTTTTTTCTTTTTTTAGTGAAGAATTAATAGTGTTAGGATTACATTATTAGTAATGAAGTCTTGTCTGTGAAATTTAGCATTAGTACTACTAAACCAGGTCAAATGATTAGCACTATTTGTAGTTCAACTAAATATATTATAATTAAATAATTAATTGCACGCTATAAATCAGTAATTCTAGTGTCATAGTGAATTTTATATTAATTTGTGAAAGTTTCTTTTTGTTTAAAGGATTGAAAATATTATTGAGATTAAGTTATTAGCAATTATATTTTGTCTGTGACATTTAACATTAGATTTTATTACTAAATTAGTTTGAATGACTTGTGCTTTTTTTAGTTATTGAAGATATACAGTTGCTGTTGATAATATTAATGTTACTCTTTTATTTAGATGAGAAAGTATTAATTATTTCATTTTATTTTTAACATATCTCTTTAAGTATACTATACATGCTATGGGTCAGTGATTCTAGTGGTAATAATATTTTTTATATGACCTCCAATTTTTTTTAGTTAGAAGTTTTTCTTATTAAAGAATTAATAATATCAGGGTTATATTGTTAGCAATGAATCTTTATCTGCATAACTTGACAAGGTTTAACACTAGAAATACTAAATGAATCTAAATACATTTTTTTTTTTTTTTTTTTTAGTTACTAAGAATGTACTACAGTTTTTGTTAAAATTATCCTTGTTTTTTATTTAAATAGGAAAATATTTATACCATTTTATTTTTAACTTGTCACTATAATTATTATTATCTGGATATATTGTTCACATATATGCTGTAGGTTAATAGTTCTACTGTTGATAATTTTAAATGACCTTGAAAATTTCTGTTTGCTTAAAGCATTAACGTTAAAGAGCTATATTATTATCGATAAAATTCTAAAATTTACAACAAAAGTTCAACTTGATTACAATTTTAATAGTATCTTTTATATGATTCTTGAGAATATTTTATTTGTCTCAGAGCATAACGTCATTAGTGTTATAATATTATTACAGACGAAGGCTTATGTATGAGACAATTAGACAATTTTATAACACAGATTTGACTCGATTAGGAATTTAATATGACCTCGAGAAATTAAACCAATATCTGTGATCATTTCACGTTCTCATCTTCATAAATCAAATTTCCTACTCTCGTATAGAAGTTAATCAAGCGTTACAAAGTTATAGTACTAGGAGAAGTTATGGCTGTTAGACCAATGTTTCAGTTTTTATTTTTAACAAGTTCTGAAAATGAAATATTATTATACTATATTATACTATAACAGTTGTTACATCTGGTACGTCGTATATTAGATTATTCGATTATACAATTAAAATCCACGTAATTTAATAACAAATAAGGTATACTAATTAATGATTTTATTAACGTCGCTCATACTAATTAATCAGACCCATGATCGAAATAGGTCTACTATAATTTGTTAACAAATTAAACGCGAATTATAAGGTATATACAAGTTAGCCAAATTTAAATATAATAACAAAATAACAATTTAAATCCCTAGAATAGCAGTAAAAATTTAAAGTATGTATAAAAATATTATATAACAATATTTATACAAATTCAGTGTATGGTAGTAGAAGAGAGGACAAGATACTTAGAGGAAAGGATGTAAAACAAAGCTGATTGCAAGATACAGGTGCGAAAATGAGGTAAAGGCAGAAGAATATTGGAAGAATGAAGAAGAAAGGAGAATGCAGACCATGTAAAAATATAGTAATTTAGTAATTTAATAATTTAGTAACTTAGTTATTTAATAATTTAGTAACTTAGTAATTTAATAATTTAGTAACTTAGTAATTTAATAACTGAGTAATTTAATAATTTAGAAATTTAGTAATTTAATAATTTAATAGTTCAATAATTTAGTAATTTAGTAACTTAGTAATTTGACCCTTTGCACGCGGCGATTTTTTTGCTACAGATATAAAAATAATAATTCCAAAACTTTCTGCCATAAAGTCGACGATATTTGTAAAACGGTAAATAAGAAATCGTATGCAAATTAAGACGTAGAATTATTTTATTTCGATATTCCACGCATCGTTGACTAATTTTAAATTTGATGTATTAATTAACATCGATCTTTAGAATCTGATTAAATGACGACTGAGATTCACCTCTCGAGTGCAAAGGGTTAAAAGAGTGCACCTGGATCACAGATGAAGAAGGGTTGGAAAAATCACTAGGAGCCGAAGGGAAAGGGATAGAGACACTAAGGAGAATTGAAAGAAAAAGGGAAGAGGCAAAGAAAGAAAGAGCAGGAAAATGAAAAAGGGAGGGCAAATGGAAATTGGAAAGAGCCCTCTCTTTAAGGGGGAGGGGGGGTGCAATGTGTGAAGGAGAAAATGGAGGGCGCAGCTGAAACCAGACGAAGAGAACCAAAAGGAAAGGAGAGAAAAGACTAGAAGGAATAACAGATAAAAATAGAAAATACTAAAAAGATAAATATAAACAGATTAAGTTAAATTAAGTTAAAATATAATAGATAATTTATAAGATAACGTTTGAAAACCACGACTAAGAGAAAAAGGTGAAAACATAACAGAAAGGCATGGAAAACCAGAAAAGCTAACTGTGAGCCAAAAAACAAGAACTATAGTCAACAAATAAAATAAATAATAATATAAATTCAGTGTATTTAATACACACTCTATCATTAATTTCATCAGAGAAATAATTATGACATAAAAATTTATTTATTAAAAAATTTATTAATTATGATATAAAATCTTTTTACATAAATATTCACGAGAAATTTTAGAATAATTATAACCAATCCTCCATTTAGACCTTATTATTTTTCCCCCTTTCTAATCTAATTTTTATAAACCGATTTGAAACACTGTTCTCGAGGAGACCTTCCCAGGCATAAATTTTCGATATTAATTCAGAGTGGTATATTATGATTACTATTTATTGCTTATCCGATTAGTCCGTTGCATGTATAATTAATAGCCAGATATGCAGATAATGCGGTTGTACCGAGCAAAGATTCTAATTGCTTGGCTAATACGGTTCGTGTCACAATGAGCCTAGCTATATATTTTGCGATATAACGGGTGAGGGAAACCAAAGTGGCTCGACTAATTGTTAATTATTTGTTATGTACACATAATCTACCGTGCAGAAACTTATCGGAGGAAAAATTTAATATCCCTAGTTGGGTAATCTATTGAAGTAACTATTTATTTTACACAGAAGCAGTTCATGCTTACGCACAGCACTGACGTCAAAATGGTTGACTAATAACGTCACGGGTCGCACGATTAGCTTCGTTCACAGGGGAAAGCACTGAAAACTGCGGGGAAAATAAAAATGCAAAGAGGAGAAGAGAGGGAAGGCATTAATCATTCCCCTGATGAAATGGATGATATAATGCGCGCTGAATGCACTGAATTTTGTATTTTTTTACGTGACAAAATTACGTATCGGAATATACATAGTTACAGCTATACCATTGTATTACTCTATATTACATTGAAGTTAGGCAAATAGGAAAAATGTGGTGATGGCTAACATAGATTTTGAATATATATGTGTTGATATATTGGGTAGGCAACTAAGTGATTGCGGATTTTGTCAATAGATGGCTTTGCACATTCTTTTGTTTTGTCAGCGTGTTCAAGGCACCTAACTTATATTGTTTTCTCGTTGTTTGGACTTCCGCCTTTAATTTAGTTGAAAAAATGTATCGATTAGTTATTTAGTTTCGTTTTTATCCCAATTTAAAAATGGCAGAACAAGACGCGCATTTCGGACATATTTTATTGTTTTATTTCCGAAAAGGCAAGAACGCATCGCAAGCACGCAAGAAGTTATGTGCCGTATATGGGAATGAAGCCTCGAAAGAAAGACAGTGTCAAAATTGGTTTGCCAAATTTCATTCTGGTGATTTTTCACTGAAAAATGCGCAACAATCTGGCCGTCCAGTTGAAGTTTATGAGACCCATATCAAGGCCATTATCGATTCAGATCGTCATAGCACGACACGTGAGATTGCAGAGAAGCTCAATGTATCGCATACATGCATTCAAAAGAAATTAAAACGGCTTGGCTATGTCAAGAAACTCGATTTATGGATCCCTCATCAGCTTAAGGAAATTCATTTCACGCAACGCATTAGCATCTGCGATTCGCTGCTGAAACGCAACGAAATTGATCCATTTCTGAAACGACTGATAACTGGGCGACGAAAAGTGGATAGTTTATAACAACGTTAATCGGAAAAGATCGTGGGTGATGCAAGATGAACCAGCACAGACGACACCAAAATCTGAGATTCGCCAAAAAATTTTGTATTTTCCTTCTTATTTAAAATCCGCAATCACTTAGTTGCCAACCTAATAATAAAGGAGCGATGTCTGTACGAAAGGGATGAGTGGGACAAGTGTGCATGGGATACCAATACCTAATGGATTCAGGCTATCGTGATAAATGAGTATTCGTGTAACGATTGAGGTATTGTGTGAATTGTGTATGTCATGCAATGTATGAAAGTAGAAAGAACAAACCAGAGAGATTGGACATAGGTCAGTTGCAATAGTGAAAATGGGTGTGAGCATGTGATCGCGAGAAATTAATTAGATTTATACTTAATATTTGTGTTTGATCATTTTTGCAATTAAATAAAGAATTGTTCTTATTGTTATTGATATTTCATCCACCACTAACGAAAAATACTGCAGCATAATTATATTTTAGTTTTAGAATTTTATTGTGTATGGGTTTAGATGTTTTAAATTTAGGTGTTTATATTGTGTATTGTACATGTATATCATATATATGTATATTGTATACATACATGTATATGCAATATATACATATATATATTTAATTGTACATTTTATTGTATTATACGTATTGTAATGTATTGTATATATATTGTAATTATATTATATGTACATATTGTACATTGTATATATTGTAAAATACATAAAGGCTGTAAGCAAATAGAAAAGATGGTGAAGCATATCACTCAATATATTTGTTGCTATTGTATATCTGCTTCTTGTATGTACATTGTAATTCGTATTTAATTCGTTAAAAGATTATAATCAATTTATCATAATCATGAAAGTAATTGATCACTATAAGAAATGTTAGAAAATATTTCTTGTATTTTGTATCGTTACATATTTATCATAACTGATATCAAATTTAAATTAATTAATTAATTCGAATAAAAATTTAGAATTTGGCTGGATGGTGACTGAGAGTCGCTTCTATAGTATAGAATACTTAATCATCTAATCAGATAGTCAAACATACGTCGTATCAAATGTAATAACGATTACAGTAATATTGTAATGTATAGTATTTATTAAAAATCAAAATCTGGAAAACTGGTCTATCAGCCCTGAATAATTTGATTAATATTGCATCATTAATAAATTAATTTAAAAATTAATGAACAGTAATATCCAAGATACGTGTGCAAGAAAATTGGTTTAAAACAATTCAGTTAAACTACAGTATATTACAATTTACCACCACTTTTTTCTACATTATCAACTGTAAAATCGTGCTTCATGGCAATTTAAATCAATTTAACCCATTCAGCCTGAACTACGAGTCTCGCTAGACCAAATTGCATGAATTGGACCAAAACGTGCTACTGTGAGTCTGATTCTTGGAGCATGCTCGAAACTAGAACATATTTCGTGTTTATATACCATTTAAAGTATTTAGGAAAGAGAGTTAAAGCCTTCAAGGACGACAGACTATAATATCATACAAGGTGTTTGCGAAATCGTGGTACAAAAAGGTACGCAGTCGATTCCTCGCATAAAACTGATTCGAAAATATAGAATAAAATTTTTTCGTACGAGGCTTCGTTTTCGAGAAAATCGAGTTTCAAGATTCCTCGGGTGCGCGTGCACTTAAGTACAGTCTGCTCCGCTTGCGCGCACTACTGCACGTACTGGTAAACGACGTCGGTCAGGGTGCGATGTAATTTTAACGGATAGTAAGCCGTAAGTTTCGATACCTGATTTATTTTAGTAATTTACAGATCTTCAAAATGTTTTTGGTGTTACAGGTGAATTCTTGCTCGAGGGATTAATATAACGCGAAGTGGATTTCTCTCGAATTTTCGAAATCGATTTCTTCAAAAATGGAGCCCCGTATGAAAAAATTTTATTCTACATTTTCGACTCAGTTTTATGCGAGGAATTACCTCCTTGACATTTTAGAACATTTTGTATAATACTATATAATACATTATATATTTATTCTATATTTATTCTATATATTCTATATAAGACATAATATATATTATATAATATAATACTGTATAAGACCATAATTTAATTTCTAATCACAAAATGACGTAAAAGATGCTAATCAAATAAATTCTGTAATTGATTTTTTGAATAAAAAACCGATCTTTATTATTTATTATTATTCTATATAATACTATATAATACATTATTCTATATTTATTCTATATATTCTATTTATTCTATATAAGATATTACATATATTATATAATATAATACTGTATAAGACCATAATTTCTTAATTACAAAATGACGTAAAAGATGCTAATCAAATTAATTCTGTAATTAATTCTTTGGATGAAAGACCGATTTTTATTATTTATTATTATTCCACAGAATAAATAATTCTTTTCGCAAAATATTAAATGTAAAATTGGGAAATTTGTTTTGAAATATTTTTCGTTCAATGAGTGGTTCCTGTATGGTACATACACTATAACGTAGAACACATAATCGAACTTTGCAGGTATCTGGGACACCACCCACGTATATTGAACTGTTATAGAATTAAAAATAAATTATATAAAAATTGGTGAACTACTTTCTTATTTGAGAAATTCGCAATAAAATTTCAGAAAAATTTAAATGTAATATACAGGGTGTCCTTTTTTTTATCTTCAGCACACGTTATATCTTTGTTATTAACGATGATACAAAAAAATATGTAAGAGAAAAGTTGCACAGTTTCATACAAGGAATATAACAGTAGGACAACATTTTTTTCCAAGGTCATTTAAGTCAAAATTTTAAGATCATTAACGATTTTTCAAATAGAAATGTATATTTTCGTTAATGTAATATTATATCTGGCAATAAAACGAATTCGTCTATGTATAATATCGTGACCTTCAAATGACCCTGAATGCTAAAAATCACGATTTTAAGTAAAAATGAAGTGAGACAAAAATGAACGTGTTCTACGCACAAATGCGTACTTACTTTATTCAAATGTATGCTAATTCTATGAATTCTATGAATTCGTATAGCTTCTTTACTCCTTTCCTTGGTCTGAAAAACTCCTTATCTCTAATAATATTTAAAACTGAATTAAATAAAGTTTTATAGATCACTGCCTAATTTTGAAAATTTTTTTTTGAAAATTTAAACCAAATTTTAAAACTTTTTAAATCTAGTTTTACAAAAATTAGTATTGAATTGAATAATAAGTATACTATTTTATTCAATGACTTTCTCTGATACATTAATTTTACTCTCCATAATCTTTCTCAAAAAATTTGGTGATTTCTGTTAAGAGTGATTAAAAATAAATTGAATTAAATTTTCTTTAAAATACCTCGTGTATTCTTTCATAAAGAATAAGAAAGGGAACCTTGCGATACCGTAGAAAAATTTTTACATCGTATATCAATGGAGGATAGACGAAATTCTTCGTAGCTTTGTGGAGAATTAAAACAGCAGAGGCGGAGTATTAACCGCCTAAACTTCGGATTAACTTGAAGAAAGGGATGGAAACGTAGTTAACGAGCTGACATTATCGCGTAAGAATATCCCTTTGTTAATTGCGTTACAGCTGTTGGAACGAAGGTACGTAATTACTCTAAATTCCATTTCCTCTGTATTTGTAGCAAACATGGGCTAAATATTTTATTTCGGAATTAAACGAATAACTTTTAATAGAAATTGGTAATGAAATACAAAAGAATAATAAATTTGGTAATTATTTTACAGATAGATGTCACTTTATATTATTTTATATTATTATTAACCCTTTGCACTCGAGAGGCGCTTCTCAGTCACCATTTAATCACATTCTAAAGATGTATGTTAATTAATATATCAAATTTATGATTACTCAACGATGCGTAGAACGTCGAGGTAAAATAATTCTACGCCTTAATTTACATACGATTTCTTATTTACCGTTTTAAAAATATCCTCGACTTTATGACAGAAAGCCTTCAAATTACTGTTTTTCTGTGATGTAGAAATCGCCAAGTGCAAAGGGTTAATTTAATTTTATATAATTATTAATTTAATTTTATGTAATTATTATTATTTATTTATTTAACTTTATGTAACTATTAATTTATTTTTCTATAATTACTAATTTAATTTTATAGGATTATTAGTTTTCTATAAT
>NW_016909464.1:233953-242997 GCF_001483705.2 Eufriesea mexicana
ATTAGTTTTATAATTTTCTTTTGAGTGGAAAATATTTTGCTGAATTTCTCTTGACATAATTTCATTGAAAATTCTATTAAACAGGACAAATTAATTTTAATTGAACGGTACTAAAGCGAATCATAATTGGTTGGGGGTATTTAATCGGTTTGTGCAATATATTAAAATACAGAGTATTCCTTTTGAACTGCACTCACAGTGACAGTGACACATAAATATTAAGATAAATTAAAGAAAAATATTCATACGCAAATATCCTATCTAAAATGTTGATAACTTTAGTTAAATAGTGTTATTTTAATAATCGAACATCAAGCTTTACGATTTTATGTAGTTCTCGAATGACATACACTTTATTAACCCTTAAGAGCCTTGATAAATATCACCCCAAGCTAACATTTTTGTTATCTTTGTATCGAGGTACATGAGAGATTTGTTTTATGACAATGTTGTTCCTACTGATAGTGTCAATAAATACCCATAAACTTAATGTCACCAGTGACCACAATTTTTAATGAGATATTAACCTTTGGCATGCCAGCAAGGGTGTTTCACAAAATCTCTGACCCTTTAACACACCAAGAGGAAAAAGAAATTATTGTAAAACTGAATTGATAAATAAACATTTAACTGTAATTAAGAACACAATTTTGGTGATACCTATGTTGCAATAAATAGGATTAATATTATTAATATATTATATTATGTAATTATAATAATGATAACAATAAAGGTGTCGTATTTTATTTTGTGCTTAAGATTATCAAAATAAAATATTTTATTTCATACATCAAATTGTTAAAATAAAATATTTTATTTTACAATTTAAATTGCCAAAATAGAATATTTTATTTTGCATCATGAATTTCAGAAATAAAAATATTTTATTTCCTAAAATTTTGCTTCTAATTTGAAATACTATTTTATTAGAGTAGTAAAGAATTTAATATATAAAATACTATTTGAAATATTTTTTCTACGATACAAATTTTACACAGGTTTAACCTTCAGATCACACAGAATGAAATTTAATGGTAGCCATAATAGCCTTTCATGTGAAATTCCCAAACACAAAAAATGTTAAGAAGAAATTCAATAAAAATTCATAGATTAGTAAATAATTGTATAGTAAATAATAGTGTAGTAATAAATAATATAATATCCCTTATCAATTATTACTACTTGTCTAAGCATCAATTACTATATTACTAAATTATTTAAAGATATATTGAAACTAATAAAAATTTAAATAAGATATCCCGATCTTACATCATTAAAAAAGCTAATAGATCAATTAATATTATCTACAAATTTATAACCTATTTATTATCTAACAGAAAAATTAATAAATAAAAACCAGAATTAAAAGAAACAGAAAAGATGGTTTATTCGAGGCCTGCTACTAAATTCATCAGCAATACTATTGTATAGTAAATAACAGAATATCCCTTATCACCTTATAAACCTACAATCGAGCCTACAATTGTTCACTACACGAATTGATTAACTCCACTTTCTGAAAAATCTTTAATTTAAGTATCAAAGCACATGGTATAGTCATACCTTTTTATATTTAAGATTTTTCAAAAAGTGGAGTTAATCAATTTATGCAGTGAACGGTTCAATTATTACTACTTGTCTAAACATGAATTACTATATTACTAAATTATTTAAAAATACATTGAAATTAATAAAAATTTAAATAAGATATCCCGATATTACAACATTAAAAAAGCTAATAGATCAATTAATATTATCTACAAATTTATAACCTATTTATTATCTAACAGAAAAATTAATGAATAAAAATCAGAATTAAAAGGAAAAGAAAAGATGGTTTATTCGAGGCCTGCTACTAAATTCATCAGCAAGGCTCTTCTAACAATCTAGCCTTTGAAAGTTTACAATTCTCGTATATCCTCGCTAATCATCTTCTCTATTATACATTATACAAACATTATTCTCTGACCTGGTCTCCAAGTCTCCAACCCCTCCTGAAGAGTGCAGAGCCCAGAAGCTGGCACTCGGAAAGAATTTTAATTGGCCCAGCTCTCTAATATAATTATAAAGACAAGACACAAGAATTTTTATTATTAGAATGTCACACCTACGAAAGGGATTACACAAGATCAGATGACAAGGGGAACCAGCAGAATATCCCAAGGGTAAATAGCGTAGAGCGACGAAACATTGGCTTATATATACTTAGGACTCCTGTTAACTATTTAACATAAAATAAAAGGAGATAGTCGTAATTTATACTGTTTTTACGCCAGTCTGCCCCACCAGAAAGCCAGAAGTAGGAATTTTAAGAGCACCTAAAGTGGAGTCAGATGAAGTTAACAGAGTACCTCTTGCCCTCTGCCATTTTGCATGCTAATTTCTCAGCTCTGTCCTATACTTTCAGTTTCCTAGCGAATAGGATACTGGGAATTAGGTCAAAGACTATATTTGTGTAACAAAATTCCGATTATCTTCGGTGTACTCTTAGGTCTGGGGTAGTGTGTCATGACGAATAATTAGGCTATATTTACTAGAGATTAAAAATTTGGTCAATGAGGGTGCATATGATAATAGGTTAGTACTGCACGACAAACATGGAAACATTTTAGATCATGTACATAATTAACGTACATAAAATATTGCAAAATTAAGGTGTTTTATTACTTTTATAAGGAAAATTAAAAATAAGGAAAGAATTGAATCAGTTACTTATGTCAAAAACAAAATGTGAGCTACGAAAAGTAAGTTTCAGCATATGGACCTAATAATGTGCTCGCATAATTTTTCATAAAATCGAAAATCAGTGGATGAACGTAAGTACCCCAAACTATGAGATAAATATCTATTATAGTGATTTATTTACGATTATTATTAGTTTATTATTATTAATAGTTTTATTATTATTAATAAAAATCATGTTATTAATCGTGATTACTGGTCAATGAGTAATCAATAGTCACGATTAATTTGATAATTATTAATCATGTAATGAGTATATTGTTAATTAGTAATTAGTAATTAGTAATTAACAATATACTACTTATTAATAATATACAATAATAAATCTTTCTAAAAATCATATATAATTATTATTATATTTATATATTTAAATACACGTGTACTTTTGAAATCGAGAAAAACCTATTTATTTTTGGATATTATGTATAGTTTGCTTCCAATATGATATCAACAGAATATTTTTCTATACACTCGATTCTATTACTATTATATAATTATTCAACTGGTCCCGAACTATCGATTACAGACCAATTATTTGAAGATTAATTAACTATTTCAAACGATAATAACATGATTAATAATTACGTACGATTATCGTGATCACTTTCAGTAATTAATTACCGAATATATGTATGACGATTGCTACCCAACTCTGATTTATCCCAATATCTAGTTCTAAACGCGGAGACCAGTGTTGGTCTATATTTTCCCCTAGATTTTCCCCTATACCGGTCCGATCGCAGCAGAACGCACGACGGAGTTTCCAGTCGCGACGCTTTCGATTATACCGCGTCGTTTAATATTCCTGAGGAACATCTGCAGTGCACAATAGCGTGGAATTCCATTTCCACGCCTAGAATTACAAGCGCGAAATTATGTACTCTTTTCCCCAGATCCTCCCTCGCGCCAGAATTCAGGGTACGCAGGAAGTAACACAAGGTCGCGTACACTCGAACACGTATAGGATTAACCCCAATGATGAACGGGAAGAGGAGTGAATTGTAGTCAACGTAGTGACGATATCACCGAAGAGAGTGCTCGTGTTAATTACGTTAAGCTCGTCGTGGAAACGAATGTAATTTACACCAGACATTATTACCAGCCTGGCTGAAAGAAATACAAATGCGGTTTCCCGTGGTGTCACGTGGCTCTGTGGTCCGTAATTTTGTTCCCCACGTTATTTAGTTATTTTTCCAATATTGAAAATAAAAATAAAAAGTTTTGACCTTTTGCACGAGGCGCCTCTCGATTGCTATTTAATCATATTCTAACGATGGATGTTAATTATTTTATATTATTTATTATTTAAAATTATCCAACGATGCGTAGAATGTCGACGTAAAATAATTCTACGTCTTAATTTGCATACGATTTCTTATTTAGCGTTTTAAAAATATCGATTTGTGGCAGAAAGTCTTCGAATTACTATTTTTCTGTGGCGAAAAAATCGCCGAGTGCAAATGGTTAAATTACCAAATTACTAAATTACGAAATTATTAAATTACTAAGTTACTAAATTATCAAATTATTAAATTACTAAGTTACTAAATTATCAAATTATTAAATTACTAAGTTACTAAATTATTAAATTATTAAATTGCTGGATTACTAAATTACTAAGCTATTAAATTACTAAATTATTAAATTACTAAGTTACTAAACTATCAAATTATTAAATTACTAAGTTTCTAAATTATTAAATTGCTAAGTTACTAAATTACTAAATTATTAAATTACTGAATTACTAAATTACTAAGCTACTAAATTACTTAATTATTGAATTACTAAATTACTAAATTATCAAATTATTAAATTACTAAGTTTCCAAATTATTAAATTGCTAAGTTACTAAATTACTAAATTATTAAATTACTGAGTTACTGAATTACGAAGCTACTAAATGACTAAATTATTAAATTACTTAGTTACTAAATTATTAAGTTACTAAAATATTAAATTACTAAATTATTAAGTTACTAAAATATTAAATTACTAAATTATTAATTTACTAAAATATTAAATTACTAAATTATTAAATTACTCAGTTACTAAGTTACTAAATTTTCACATGGTCTGCATTCTCTTTCTTCTTCACTCTTCCAATATTATTTTTAATTTACATACGATTTCTCATTTACCGTTTTAAAAATATCGATTTATGGCAGAAATTACTATTTTTCTGTAGCGAAAATATTGCCAAGTGCAAAGGGCTAAGTTAGTAAGTAAAGTAAGTTAAAATAAAAAAATTCGAAATCTCATGATTAGAAATTTCTGCCACTCGGAGTAAAATTACGAAATTTGTTTCAAAATTTCGAAGTTTAATCCTTCTAATCCTAAATTATTTTGGGACTGACAATGAGTGAAAAAAGTTCTGTGTGTGTGTGTGTGTGTTATGTGTGTGATTTAGGGACTGAAATATCTAATAATGAGATTGGGAATCTTGATATTAAAAAAGTTATAGCAATATCAGGAAGTTTTTTACTTTTGGCTCACATTTTTTTATACTCGAAGACTATGCTGGAAGACTATAACTAAGAAATTCAAAAACTTGTTGTTCAAGCCATCTGTCAATGAATTTTTAAATTTGTTTTAAAATATCAAGTTTAACCCTGCAATTCTTACATTATTTTAGGATCGATGAAAACATTTTTTTTTCCTTTTTAGTGGCTTCGGAATTGAAAATAAGTTCAAATAGTAAAATTCGAAAATTGATTGTCGAAGAGTTTTTATCATTCGAGCAAAAATTATAAAATTTATTTTGAAATATCAAATTGTGAGGAATTGTAAGAATAATGACATAAGTTCACTGTCAATAAGATAAAAATAAATATTATAAAATTTATTTGAAGTCATTAGATCACCAGTTTTCGGTAAAATTAATGATTAGTTAACTTTTATTCAAAGAGAAACGTGATTACACGTACTTATGTATGTATTTTTGTCATATTATTATACTTTAACACTGTGACGAGTGAATGATGAAAATGATTTTTATGTACAATCAACTGTTTGTACAAAAAATTAGCAAAATTCAACTCTATATATATATATAGAATAACAAGAAAATATTTGTACTAAATAAATAAGGAAACAAGTAAACATATATGTACATACATAAATGATCGTGAATCGCAGAAACTTCTATGAAAGTGGTAATTATTATCACTTATAGATTATATATTCATCTATACATTTTAGATAATTTTAGTGTTAAAAGACATTAAAATTTTTAAATACCAACATCGATTAAGAAAATCCTCAACACGAAGTCACCTTATTTAAATAGCATATTTAATAGTATTTAATTAAATAGTACATTAATTTAATTAAATAACACATTAACAGCATTTAAATACAGCAACTTTATCCTAAAAATTTTTTAAAACATCTATATCTATGTAATTTTTCAAGATGATTTTTCAAAGAGACTTTTAAACATTTGCATATTTCTATAAACTATAGAAAGACAGAATTATCGACATACACTATCATAAGTTATTCAACAAAACGATATTCAACATCACTTTGTAGACAAAATAAAACATCAACCCCTTGCACTCGAAGATTTGTTCGATGCAGAAGAATTCAAAAATTTTCTATTATAAAGCAGACGATATTTTATATTGCAATATATAAGAAGTATAATCATTAACACGTAGAATTATTCGATTCCAATACCTCGCACTTTACATTTACATTATTTCGAAATTTGATACATTAATTGATCTCGATTTTCAACATTTTATTAAATGGTAAAAGGAGGTCGTAAATCGAATGCAAGGGGTTAAGATATTTTTCAAGGTATTCCTAAAAGAGACAATTTTATCGTTCCCCTTGAATTTCTTACAATGGTAAGACTGCATGTTTGTCGCAGAACGTAATTTTATTTTATTAAGTATTCTTACCTTGATGGTCTCCTGAGGGGAGTACCTCGCAGAGCGCTGGGCTTGAGCCTGTGCCTGCAGGCTCATCTCTGTACCATATCTACTAGACTAAGTACTCTGAAAGCAAACGAAACAGAATGTTACAATTTAACCTACTTCAAAATACGCGTTAAAAAAAAATGTTTAAAAAAGGCCCATTTTTGGTATCGCCTAGAAATGAAAAATTTCTTCGGGACCTTTAAGAGCATTTTCCAAGGAAATGTTATACAATATTGTTATACAATATATTAATACAATTAATACAATTTTCCTCCATCACTTTGCCGAGATACGATAACACAAAGTTGCCAAAAATGAGTCAAAATATGTGAAAATGGGACTGATAAAATGCAGGCTGTCCCAGTAACGGTAATATAACCGAGGTGGGGGTGATTCTGCATGAAAAAACAAATCGAAAATAAAGAATAAAATTTTTTCGTTTGAAGCTTCGTTGTCGAGAAAATCCACTTCGAATATTCGCCGAATACGTGTGCACTTAGGTTTGGCTTATATGAATAAACCATTAATACATCAGTATCGGTGGTACAATCGGGTAGGGTGTAACTCTACGTGAAAAAACAAATCGAAAATAAAGAATAAAATTTTTTCATTTAAAGCTTCGTTGTCCAGAAAATCGGCTTTGAATATTCACCGTGCACACTTGCACTTAACTACAACTTAGGTGGATAAATCATCGATACATCAGTATCGGTGGCACAATCGGGTAGAGTGTGATTCTACGTGAAAAAACAAATCGAAAATAAAGAATAAAATTTTTTCATTTGAAGCTTCGTTGTCGAGAAAATCGACTTTGAATATTCAGGGAGTACGCCGGTATACGATGGTCCATCCGCCATAGTTAAAGTTACGCGCACGCGCACTCGGTGAATATTCAAAGTTGTTTTTCTCGACAACGAAGCTTCGAATGAAAAAATTTTATTCTTTATTTTCGATTTATTTTTTCGCGTAGAATCACCCCCTCCGTGATTTTCCATCGAAACTCATGTATTGATGGCCTATTCATATAAGCCATAGCTAAGTGCACGTGCACTCAGTGAATATTCAAAGTCGATTTCTTGGAAAACGAAGCTTCGAATAAAAAAATTTTATTTATTTATTTATTATTTCTTGGATTCGCTTCTACATGTATAATCACCCCTTTCCCGGTTACTCTATCGTTGCTGGGACACCCTGTATTTGGTCAGTCTCATTTTCACATATTTCGTTATTACATTTTGGTAAAGTAGTAAAAAAAGGAAAAATTCGACGTCGTTATACATACACGATAAAAAATAAAATTCTGAAAGTAATGGTGTATATGAGTGTATATATACACCATAGAAATTAAATTTTGGGAAAACAGTAAAGATAAATAAAAACTCGATATGATTAAAAATGGAATTGTAAGGAATGCTAAAAATAAGAAATTAATTCAACAAAATCTGAAACGACCATTTCAAATATTCAAACTTCCCATAGACGAAAATAAAATGTAATTTATGCGTCTACTTTGTACCAACCTCTTGATTATCTCATGGTAAACAAAGGGAGTACATTTAATCGTAGAAGTGGCTATGAAGAATTTCAATAACCCCCTATTCTATTCGGAAAGAATATAAAAAGAACGCGATTGTTCGACAGGATCTGGATAAAGCTAGGCCTGAAACAAGAGTCGAAGGAGACGAGAGAAGGGTAGAGGGTGCCTGGTTGGCTGGTTGGTTGGCTGGCCTGTCAATACGAAGAGCTACGTGACCCAGGTACCAAATGACACATCCGGTCGAAGGGACGAAGTTTCTCGTCTCTTTCGAGAACCACCTTGTTTCCCTCATATTCTTCTAGAGCGAAAAGCTAGCCAACCATTTGATATTTCCAGCCATTACCTAACTAGGTACCTTTTTCCAACTTCCGCCAGCCTAATCAAAAACTCTTGTTCATGTGACGTATTTGTTTGTCAATTTATTTATTAAGATATATTATATTTGTCTATTTATTTTATGACTGGTATTTTTCACTATTATCTTATATTACAAGTAAATAATAATAATTTTTATAAGTAAATTGTACGGTAATAAAACATAATTGTTTTATATGAGAAAGAAAATCGTAATTAATTAGGATTTATTTTTTATTTGACAAATAAAAATTAATAATTTTTATAAATAAATTCCTAGAAAGTAATGCAATAATATAGTAATAAAATATAATTGTTTTATATAAAAAAGAAAATCGTAATTAATTGGAATTTATTTTTTATATCTGACAAATGAAAATTAATAATTTCTATAAACAAATTTTTAAAAAGTAATGTAATAATATAGTAATAAAATATAATTGTTTTATATAAAAAAGAAAATCGTAATTAATTGGAATTTATTTTTT
>NW_016909464.1:243039-247029 GCF_001483705.2 Eufriesea mexicana
ATTTCTATAAACAAATTCTTTGAGAAGAATGCAATGTTGTAGTATAAAATACAATAGTAAAGTGATTAATAAATAAAATAAAATTTGAAAAAAAGGAATATATAAATATGTAATTTTCAAATCATGTAACATTATGGCAGGTCCATTCAATTATTCAGCAATATAAATCATTTAGAACTCGTGATCCGATATGTGTATTGAAATATTTATTTAATATCCATTTATTTTATCAGATGAAAAACTCTGAAAGGTGCAACATCAAATTAAAAAATTTTGAGTTTTGAAATCTGACAAAGCATCGAATTCGTGTTCCATAATCTTACAAATACAAAATTCGAATTTAATAATTTTACAAAATTCCGAATTCGAGTCCTAAAAATTTTAAACATTTAAAA
Organism: Eufriesea mexicana; assembly: GCF_001483705.2. NCBI lineage: Eukaryota > Metazoa > Arthropoda > Insecta > Hymenoptera > Apidae > Eufriesea > Eufriesea mexicana. The sequence continues at coordinate 243,435 of NW_016909464.1, forward strand.
ATCTTATTAACGAAATTCAAAATTGGAGTTTCAACAATTTAAAAACGATTTTCCACCTTAAACCAAAATTAAATATTCCATTACCCAATAAAAAACAGAGTAAAAGAAACATATTACCCCATTAACCACTTACACCCATAATTACAACAATCAACCTTCCCAACGCTACTCCCAACAAAAATTAATCACATCAAAGGATTCAGAATCCCAATGAAGCGATCTTCCGCCAAAGAACAATCTCGAACCCACAAAAGCCTGATCAATAACGAAAGCAATCGACTTTACGACGATTGTTCGCTGCTCGTCAAAGAAAACCTCACCTTTTACAATAATACTCCAAGTCTGGTTCAAGAGTAACATCGTGTACTCTTTCAACTTGGAATAAAACCGAGGTGAAACGCGAGGGTTTGATCGTTCGACGACAAAACGCGGCGTTCGTCGATTATTCGTTGACAAAGGAGGGAAAACAAGGGATGAGAGTGAGGGCCAGGGGACAGAGGGACGGAGAGAGGGGAAGGAGAAGCTGGAGGAATATTCAACGAGCGAGAGAGAGAAGGAAAACATACTCTCGCGATACGGAAAGCTAATCGAGCGAAAAGCATAATTAATCACGGTGAATTTGTCGTGATTAACGACGATCGCGTTGTCCCCGCTGGCTGTGAGTATAAACATCGTTAATACACGACAAATGAACTCGCCTATTTGCTTCCTCGCTTTGCAACATACGCTGTTACGTATACGCGACATATATTCAAGGGCGAGGGTATAATACCGCCTAACGGCAGTGTTTTGAACTGGATTCGACGTTGCCGAGCAGTATCGAACGCGATATTGCATTTTAAAATTGTGTTCGTTACTGGATGTTACGAAGTATCGAATACGAAATTTTATTTTGGAAGCTAACTATTCGAAAGTAAATCTTGACGATAATACGTGTAAACTAAATGTATTTTACACGAATACGAAATATATAAATAGGAAATGAAGGTAATACTGCAAAATATAATTCCGAATATATGTCTTTCGGCCTCTCTCTTTCTCTCTTATCTTTTCACACTCCGTGCACACGCTACGCACTATACTGTTTCACACGCTATACTCTTTTACACGACGTTCCGAACTGTGTCCTTCCGCGACGAAAACTAAACTGCTCCTCGCAACAATCACGGACCATACCAATCGTAAGATGGCCTTTTCGCACTAGCAACAAACATTCGCGGCACACGTCAATGCTCGCGCCATCTCTCGCTCATAAGCATTCACATTGACATGGCTCTATTTATAAAACATTCCGTACTACTGAAATATGTATTCGTGACTAACGAGTTTTATTTTGACATCTTTATACATAAGTGTAATAGATTACATCCAAGATCTTAACTGTTATAATCAAAATAAAGAAAGTTATAACAAAATAATAATATTATCCCTTATTATTATTTCTTATTTTGGAAGTATTTATTGCTGGAGGTTATTAAATATCGAATACGAAATTTTGTTTTAGAAGCTAATTATCAAGAGATATGTAATCTTGATTAACGTTTTCGCAAATTTTATTTTATATCGTTATAGGTTATACGTGTAATAAATTAAATCAAAGATGGTAATTATTATAACCAAAATGAAATAAGGTATAATATAATGTTTATATTATCGTTATTAATATTTTCCATTTTGAAAACATCTGTTGCTAAATGTTATTAAATATCGAATACGAAATTTTGTTTTAAAAACTAATTATCAAGAGATATGTAATCTTGATTAACGTTCTTGCGAATTTTATTTTATATCGTTATAGGTTATATGTGTAATAGATTAAATCGAAGATGGTAATTGTTATAACCAAAATGAAAAAAGTTGAAAATATTTTGGAAGTTAATTATTGTAAAATATGCAATCGTGATTAATGTTGATGTGAATTATAGGTTATATCATTATAATTAGAAAAGATTGTATCATTACTAAAAAAAATGAGAAATACGAAAACAAAAATGTGAATAACATGAAAGCTAATTATTGTGTAACAAGTAATTGTAATTAATATTTAAATGAACTTAACCTGATCTCATTAAAATTCCTATAGATTGCGTCATTTCTAAAGAATGGAAAATACTAAAATTTAAGTCTGACACGAAATAGTATTTCAAACGCAAATTGTATCAAAACTAATGTTAAATAAAACCCATCTTATATTATAACAATAATTGTCTGCTTTTATCTTGAAGAATAAAAAATACGAAAATTAAAATATATATGTATGTACCCATATGTAATATCCCTTAACCTTTAAATATTGATAATCATATTCACAATATTAATAAAAATTAACATCGCAAACAATTATAAATATTACCAAAAATTACCAAATCACCATAAAAAGCTCAAATTAGCTCAACCATAACTTAACATCCATAGCTTAACATCCCTGCTACGATTATAATATTCCATAAAATATACATCAATTTTGAAAAACAAACTAATATAATTAATTCTTAACATAACAATACAATAAACGCAATCCTGCAATAATTAAATTACATTACTTTAATTACAATTAAAACCCAAACATCCAAGAGACGAGAAAACAAAATAAAAAGCAATATTGCTACTACTCATCAGCTGAAACAATTTTCCCAAAGCCAAGAACTATCTCTCATCGCTCACACTCGACACTCTCTCAAGCTAAACCTCACACCCCAAAATCAACCACAAAATAACCCGCAAATCGAATTCGAAACGACAATGACATTTATCTAAATCACATTGGCAAACTCCGGCAAGCAAAAGGAAACAAGGGGCAATTTCCATTATTCGCTTCCTATCGAGTTTGACCGCACATCAATCCAGCGATAAAGCCTTAAAACAAACGATCCTGCTCCACGACGTACATCTGTCGATCGAATGCAAGAATCGAAAACGTAGGCGCAAAAGAAAGGTCGATGAGAAGGAAGGGGTAACGTCGTTAGTTTCCGGTTCGTCGTACGCACTTCCATCGAGTCCCAAGCGGCAACCCCTCGCTATGCACGGGGTCCCGTGCTGTCTAATGAGGCTCGACACCCGCCTACCCTGGCTCCCATGATACTCCACACCATAAACTCCGATGTTCGAACTGTTGAACGCACGTACACGCGGCCAGTGGCCAAGTACTCTCATATTTTAATACATCCTATATATACGGCTCTCTCTCTCTCTCTCTCTTTCATTCTCTCTTGCACTCTGTATATCAGTTGTTCAGTCTGTTGTGCGCGAGAGGGAACTATGTTTGTACCCTCGCGTTGGGTTCTTCTCGGTCTTACCGACCCCTAAAACCGTGGCGCGAGTTCGGATAGATATTGTAGCGCCATAACTGGATTAATAGCATACCGAGAGATTAGTTACAGTATCGGTTTTATGATTTTATGGAGGATCAGCAAGCTTGGAAACGACAAATATCGAGACAAATGCAGTTGTGAAAAATAGGAAGGGTTTTAGTTATGGGTGTAGAGTAACGTAAATATGATTTTTATGGCGGGTATATATGTATATATATGTGCATGGCAGGAATGAATATAATTGATAAATATAACGGGATATAATAAAATAAAATAAAATAAAA
>NW_016909464.1:247404-263494 GCF_001483705.2 Eufriesea mexicana
AGAGAAAAAGTAAATTAAAGTAAATTAAATATTAAATATAATATTATATAAATATTAAATAAATATAGTATAAAGTAATATTAAATAAATTATTCCAACTAATTTCTCTTTTTACTGAAAATATGCAGATTTTAGTACAACCATCTTATGAGTACAATATTAAAACAAAAAAATATCGTGCTTAATTTATCAGTAAAGTGAAACAGTGAAAAGTAAAATATTCCAGTCTCGAGTGCAATTCTCATTAACTCAGGTGATCAAGGCCTCAGCAGGTTTAATTGCTCGTACGCCATGAAATCGCACAAGTGCATTGCAACATATACATTCGCGTTCATCTGAAGCCACAGTGTCGCCCGCATTTGCATTGTTGCATCGAAATTCAATACCGAAATAATTAATGAAAATCTCTGCAACCCCAAATTCCTCGGTATCCCCGACATTTTTCCATTATTTTTAAAATATAAATCGCCGCGTATCAAGAATTCGAAACCGTATTGAAATAATTTAATATTCCTGTTAAACGCTATATGTACTATAAATACAAAGGAATATTTATGCCTCTGTAATTCAGATCTAGTATTTGATTTATGTACATTGAGTGATTGCCGAGTGAATAAAATGGGGTCATAAAATCACATTAAGCAATTGATATCAAATCGCTACTTGTTATATACGTAACTCATTTGCTTTGCAAGTATAAATAAATTATGACATAGCAACATCGAATACACGATAATTTTCGTTACATTAATCACATAAAGCAGAAAAATAAAACGTAATATCAATAACAAACTAAGATTTTTGCTATTAAATTTGTAAATAATTTAAAAAGAATACGAAGACGAACCAAATATTCGAGAAATATTTTAAAAATAATAAAATAACTCGCTAAGAATTTTATAAAATTATTTACATTGGAAAAATTCAAAAGTGGGATCAAAAATCAATAATAATATCAATAACAAACTAAGATTTTTGCTATTAAATTTGTAAATAATTTAAAAAGAATACGAAGACGAACCAAATATTCGAAAAATATTTTAAAAATAATAAAATATCTTGCTACGAATTTTATAAAACTATTTACATTGGGAAAAATTCGAAAGTAGGATAAAATATTATCGACGAACTAAGATTATTATTATTCATTCAAAGAAAGACTTCTTTTTTTGTTTAAAGAAACACAGGAACGGAAAAATATTTAAAAAATAGTAGAATAATAAAATATTTTACTAACAATTTTATACAATTATTTCCCGTAGAAAAAGCTGAAATTCAATGCAAAGTATTAATAACAAACTAAAATTTTTATCACTGAATTAAAAAAAGAAACAGAAGAGATATAAAAATGGAAAAATATTTAAAAAATAGCGAAACAATAAAATGTGCTATTAATAATTTAACAGTAATAATTAATACAATGAATTATTAACTTGGATTACAGGAAGCATATTCTTCGCACTCCCCTGGAAAGGAATCTAAAAACAAGCTTGCAACGCCATCTTCACTTTTCCCCTAGATGAAACAGGCTGGCTAGGGATAAAACACAGCGTATAAGTAAACCATCTTTGCATTTAATTAGAAAGTGTACCGACACGGAAACGGTAAAGCAAAGAAGGCAAGCTTGGAACTCGAGGAGATTCCCATAACAGTAGTACATCGGTATGGGGTTTTCTGGTATGGTGTCGAGGGTTCGCGTCTTGACAGTGATCGAGAACCGCGATGCTATCTTCGCGGCTCGATAACGACCAGCGGAAGTATCGCTTTAATCACTATATCCGAACCCCGTTCCCTTGGCACGCCATTGGATACCAGATCGTTTCTCATGTAATCTCCTGCAGACCCAACGGCCACACTGTGCCTCTCGCAAGATTACATGCTTATGCCATTGTCATTAGCATTTACAGAACTCATTTTTCGAAAAAGATTTCTACCATTGATATCTACCCCTTGAAAATATTAGAAAATTTAAAAACCCACCAAAAGTATAATTTCTATACTTCAAATCTATTTACTTCTCACTTATGGTACAATTATATACATATACCAGCTTGTAAAAATTTCTTCACAATATTTTCAATATTTTATGTTTTAATATCATTTGAAAATGATTATGATGTAGAAATTGAATTGCTTAATTGTTAAATAATTTATAAATGATAAATTAAACTAATAAAATCATTTATGGTTTCAAGTTTATTGGATTAAATTATGAATAAATTACGTATAAATATAATAATAGTTTATAGTATAATAATTATAATAATAACAGTAATATGAAACCAAATAATTTTATTGGTTTAATTTTATTTCTGATTTTTATATAAATGAGCAACAAAAAATAAAAATAATATTTTTCTTAGAATGCCACCAAAGGTACAATTTTTATACTTCAAATCCAATTATTTCTCATTTATGATACAATTGCATACAAATACCAACATGTAAAAATTTCTTCACAATATTTACAATATTTTATGTTTTAATATCATTTTGAAAATAATTATAATATAGAAATTTAATAGTTTAATTGTTAAATAATTTACACATAATGTATAATAAATAATAAATTGAAGTAATAAAAACAATTATGGTTTCAAGTTTGTTAACTTAAATTAAAAATAAGTTAAGTATAATGTTATTGGTTTTTTAATTAACTATAATTTTATTAGTTTATCAGTTAAGTATAATAATGACAATAATATGGAAACAAATAATTTTGTTGCTACAATTTTATCTCTGACTTTTATATAAATGGAGAACGAGAAAATAAAGACAATATTTCTCTGGGAAAAATCTTATGGTGGTTTTACGGAGAAGAGTGGTTAAACGTGATTAAATGATGTCAATTGAACGTGGTGGTGAAGTAGGTTGCGTAGATAGAAAAACTAGGATACAAACGCGTGTTAATTCCATAGAGCCGAACAAGGTAGAGCGAACAGGAGGAGAAGGAGAAATAGGAGGTGGAGGAGGCACCATAAGGTCTGGAAGGCCCCTTTTGCTATCGATCTGTCCCCACCTCGACGATTCCACGCTCTGTGCCACACCATGCATCCCCATGGAACACTATATTGTTCCCACTCAGTCGCTCACCGACGTGTGCTCGTGTGGGTGAACGTGTTTCTCCTGTATATTTATGCGTTTTCGCACGCGTGTGCGCACACGCATTTTACCCACTGCGAGCATGTAACGGTGCGTACGTATATATTAACGCAGTGCATTTATTTCCATGGGCAGAAACCATGGACCTCCTCACACCTGCCCTCAACGACACCATTGCGTCACGAGCAACGCAACACCCATGCTACCACTGAAACCACCTAGTGGATACGTATCCTGGACATTCGGGAAAACCACTCCTCATTTTCCATCGTACAACTTGGGAACTGCACCGTGAAAACAGTTAGGAAATTGGAAAACCGATCGAACTCTGTTAGAATTTTTATGGTGTTTCATGGTGTCTTTATGTAGCATTCTTAAATGGTATGATGAAATTAGCAACGAATGTAGGAAGGGTTTATTTAAACCACTGGAAACCATAATGGAAACCATAATTTTTGCAATGTTCTAATAATTGTTATTAATTTAAATTTAATTTATTTGCTTTCTTATTATTATGTTTTATTATTAATTTTGTTACTATTATTATTTTATTTGTTATTACTATTATTATTATTATTGTTACTATTTTATTTACTATTACTATTTCATTTACTGTTACCATTATTGTTGTCATTAATATTTTATTTATTATTGCTACCTACTATTTCAGTGATAAATGATAATAGTATTCTATTACTAATAGTAATTTTATTTATTTGCTATTTTATTATTATGTTCTATTACTAATTTTGTTACTATTATTATTACTGTTACTATTTTATTTACTATTACTATTTCCAATACCATTACTATTTCATTTACTGTTACCATTATTGTTGCCATTATTATTTTATTTATTATTGCTGCCTACTATTACAGTGATAAATGATAATAGTATTCTATTTAAATAGCATTATTTATAATTTAAATAATAATAGTATTATATATTATATTAGTATTAGTATAGTAATATTATTTTACTTATTATCATTTTCATTACTATTTTATTTATCATTCCTGTTACTATTACCATCTTTTTTCTTTTCTATTACTGTTACTCTTACCAATACTATTTTGTTTATTATTGCCATTGTTATTTTGTTTGGAATTATCATTTTTATTACTATCTATCACTACCATTACTATTGCTATTCTATTTACCATAGTTGCTACTATATGATCTTATTTTAATTATTGTAAATTTCTGTTTATAGAATTTTGATATAACTTTATATTTATATTCCTAATTGTATAATGTTCCATAAAGATTGGAGAAATTTTTAAAAAGCTTTATAGGTTTGTTGAATATTAAAGAAATTTTCAAACCTTTTTACCATATTATTAAAAACGAATATGATATATTTTAATTACATTACGTGCCAACTTGCTAACAGAAAAATTATCGTTTCAAGTTGAAATGAAGCAGTAAATTAAATTAGTCTTTGTATATATTCTCGTCTTCGTACCTCAGTCAAGTTTATTGTTATAGCCCACTCAACTTTTAATTGCGGAATTGCATAAAAACAGAACATGCGAGCGTATACCGCAGCATATAATCCAAACTTATGTTACACGGGGGGCTTTTCAGTATGAATCACAAAAGGCCTCCATTGCGTCATGAAACAAAAATATAATCTGTCTGTGCAACCATTCTGCACATACACAAAAACGAGCATGATATATTTACATAACTGCTTCTTAAATCCCCATAAAGAATATATTAATAAAATACAAAATTGAAAATAAAAAAAAAAAAAAACATTTCATATTTCATCCAAATCTTCTACCACTGATATCTAATTAGTATTGAATTACGCCTCTAAGATAAAGGAATAGTGTCTTCAAGTTCAATGAATCCAAAAAAGAGAACAAATTAAGATATACTTATTGACAAATATTAAAAAACGAGGCAATAATTTGCGAGTATTTTATGTTCTTTATTTACTAACATAAATAAATAAAAATGAAATATTATTTCATTTTAATATCATTTAATTAAATATTAATAATTATTTATTTAATTTCCGTTACTAATGTAGATGTATAGATTAAAATTAAATATTAATTATTATTTAATTTTCATTATTAATATTAGATACCTAGATCAAAATTAAATATTATTAATTATTTATTTAATTTCCATTACTAATGTAGATACATAAATTAAAAATAAATATTAACTATTATTTAATTTTCAATAATAATATAAATACATAGAATAAAATTTTATATTACTAATTATTTATTTAATTTTCATTATTAATATAGACACATATATAAAAATGAAAACAATCTTTACAAAACATATTTAAAAAAATAGAAAATCTTATAGATTGATGTATGAGACCTCCTCAATTCATCCAATCTTTAACTTTAATCTATATATCCCGAAATAAGAATTATGCAAAAATTTGCAAATAATTACTTCGTGTCACAAATTTTGCCTCTAAGTGTATACATAGCACAGTAAACAAGAGTTATTTGCACGATGAAGGTCTTCAAGGATTGACTTTTAGGAACAAGGTTGCCCGATCCGTCTGTCGTGTCTTGGGTTCCTCCCCTCTGACGTGGACATATGGTATTCTACTTTTCATAGCGTTGTACTTGCGAAAAATAGAGAGGGACAGCCTACGGGCGAACGTGGATATTCGAAACAGCGAGTGCGAGAAGGACAGACAGCGGCCGGCGCGGGCAGCTAGAGAAGGACGGACAACCGCGCGGCCGAAGATGTCAGAGGGAGACGAGAATATTGGTCAACGCCAAAGAGACAAGGAACGACGGTATAACGGAGAGAAGATTCCCTGAGAAAGATTAATATCTCTATCAGAGAAGTTCAGCAGAGCGGGCCATTTATCTACCTACGAACCTACAACACGCCCTATTCCAAACTCTTCTCCTTCCTTTCCCATCCCCTCCTCTTCCTCCTCTCGCCCTCTCTCTCTCGACAAATCTTACAGGAGTACGCTCTAAGAAGTTTATTTAACCTGGCAGATTTTCCGATAGAAAAGATAACGCGGATGCAGGGATGGAAAAACAAGGGGTGCAAATGGGAGATGCGGTGTACGTACTGTGTGTTCGAGAAAAGAACCACTGATTAACCCTCTTACTGCCGAGCGCAAAATAGGTGCCTATAAGAAGATAACCGGACGAATTTACTAATAAAATCCAAACTAAGAATGATACTTCAAAAATTCAAAATGCAGCATATTACTGAAGAAACGGGGAATAATGTAGTACCGATTGTGTTTCAATATTCATTGAAAATCGTACGAATAACGTCACTATAAAACACGATGAAAAACATAGAAACAAGTTTCTCTTCTAGGAACAATATTTGCGCATAAGAATAATTATCGTTTGATCACAGTTTTATGTAGGTCACGTAGTATGAAGTATAAGTATTACATTTTCGATCAATTTTAATAAAATAACCAATATCGGAGCTCAGAACGAAAGGATAACTCCATGACGCACGGCAAGCGTCAGACAGATCTATGACTGAACAAATGGATTTGGTATAACGTCACTGAAAAAAAATTTTGGTATTATTATAAATATTTATATTCAGTTATCTGCCTGCTAAAAATATGTAATATTTAATTATTTTTAATCACACAAACAATTTATTTAGCATTGATGCTTACCGACGCATACACTGTTCAACACTTTTCTCCCCGCGCGCAGATTGGCGGGCTTTCTTCTGCCCTTTTCACATACTCGCGTCAATAAACCGTCGTTACTGTACCTAATTGAAAGAGCACAGTTCTTACACCCACTACACTATCATAAACATATTGTGATTACGGTCCCAAGAAACTATCCCGCGTCGAGTTTCTACCTTATTGCTTTAGCGTATACAGAGCCTCGACACCAACCAGCATAGAATATAACAACAAATTAAACCCGGAAACAATTTTTTAAATTCTTTTGCAATGAAATTAGACCGTTTATAACGTTTTATAAATTTATTTTGAGATAGAGCTTTCTCGCGTTGCGAAGAATAAGGCGCCATCGCATACGCAACGATGTATCGACGTTGACACTTTTCGCAAGTTAGCGCACGACGATATAGCGTCATCAGGCACTAAAAGGGTTAATTCCACTGATTGTCCCTTGATGGTGACAAAGATCATCGGTCTCCGTTTTCGGCCAATAGCGGTCACTGCTTGTCGTCATGGGAGTGTCAGCGAAATCAGTCAGCTGTGAGGATTTAACCGTTTGAGTCCCAAGCAGCGCTTGAAGCTTTCGGAAGGACACGGTCGAAAAACCCTAAACAGCGTGATAACGCTTGCCTTAACTCCTTGACTACGGCAGATTTTGATACGCAACGGCGGTACCATACGTCAGGAATTGAGTTACGATGTACGCCATTTTTGTGAAAACAAGCGCCCTCCGTGTCAGGAAGCCAAACTACGCCGAGCGCCCATAGGCGACCTTCGTGTTACAAACGCAAAATTTCTAAGCGCCTATAGGCGCTCTCCGTGTCACAAACGCAAGATTTCTAAGCGCCCATAGGCGCCCATAGTAGTCAAGGGGTTAGTCGAATGCGAAGATGTCCAAACGGTGCGATAGCGCTTGTTTAATTTTATGTCGAAAAATCCCAATCGTCGCAATAGCGCTTGTTGGTAATATGTGACTTACATGCATCAGCAAAGTAGAGCGCGATCGCGCTGCTTGGGACTCAAACGGTTAAACACGTTGTGTCTTCTTTTCTCGAACGCACTATACAGGTTGGTGATGGCGAGTCGCGGATGTACCCGAGGAAATTCGATCTGACACCCGGCACAGTGTAGTACCAGCGGGGTGGTTCCTGATAAATTCCGAGTAATCTCATTTACCCCTGGAAGATTTTATGAATTATACACCCCTACTACTGGAAGATTTCATTACGTTCTGTTGTAATTTCTCAAATGAAATTACAGCGTTTATTAAAATACACAAGGAACGAACCGTATACAGTTGTATTGCAACGAAATGTACAATATAAAGTTTAGTCTTGCAGTCCTAGGACCGTAATGTCCCAGGTCAAGTGGAGGACTGTTTATATCCTTATTGGTAGCGTTCCTTGATTTGTATACACTCGTCATCACCTAGTCACCACTTAGGTAAACCTTAGCAAGGACCAATATATCACTCTTAAGACGATAGGCATAAGGACCCAAATTATTTAAACTTCTACCGCCACAGAAGAACGTCGAAGCTATCACAAATCCCCAATATTATTCACAATCAATAGGAAGACACACACACACCTCTTACATTTCACATCAACCAATCAGTAGATAGACAAAACTTATAAAACTATCGAGACAGCAGTCATGAGGAGAATTCTCCTAAAAATCTGACGAAAACAGGACAAGCATCACGACCAGACTATCAGCCAGGACCTACCAACAACTCAACGCAAGAGACAGTAAGACATCAGAACTCTGTAGTTCAATCATAACCAGGTCTAGCTCTATTACTTTAGAGTAGGCCGCATCCCGGCAACATTGCCGCATCTGCGTAAACGGGCCTTACAATCCCGCGAAACTTACATCGTGCGAGTTGCAGTGTTCGGGACGCAGCATTTAGTATTAGTGAAAAATACAAATACACTTGTGCAGATATAAAAGAACATGTCCTTATGGGTTACAATAATGCCCTCCGTACTGTGCTGAGTTTGAGCCTTTCCAGAAAACATAAGGCCCTTTTAACCCTATCGGTGCTACGATCGACTAAAGTCGCTCTACATAAGATGCCACTGACATACTACGGGCGACTGTAGTCGCTTTGCATAAGATGCCGCGTATTGTATAGTGCGTTCGAGGAAAGATGGCACGCGTGCTTTCATCCTCACGGCTGACTAACTCCGCGACACTCACTCGATTACAGACAGTAACCGCTATTAGTCGAAAAAGGTGACGAAGATCATCGGCAAACCGAAGCGAGACAGAGTGAGATAGAATATGGCAGAATCGGCGTAGTCTTTAACACGTTATACGCCAGACCGGTCCCTACTATGCGTGGCTGAAAAGAAGTCATCGCGTTCGGTTGCGGGGCAAGAGGGGTATTCGACTAGCAATACCCACTCTTCTATGACACTCCCAAAACTACTACCGCCAAGTTCGGTAACGTGACACGTTAACATAGGCGTAAGATATTCGTAAAATTCTTACACTCGAATAATAGAAGACGCAATTGAAGACCTAGGATTGGAAATACAAAGCAGCGAGTCGGATAAGGAATCAGATGACAATAGCTCGGAAGATTTACAAGGTAAAGGAGTACAAAAGTAATAATAATTAACGTCATTTATGAAAATTGATTTAAAATTTAAGACGTATTTTTTATGATAAATTAATTATGTAATTGCATCGTACTAGATAACCGTTTAAAAAGATCATACGATACAACATAAATATAAAAAATATGTGTATAGTACAGCACGTTTGGTGCATAATGCAATGAAGAGTTAATCAAGATGCTAATTAGTAATTAGTAATTGCAAATAATCATGTGTTCGTCGGAAGAATCTGAAGTTAATATGCTTTTGGGATGAGTCTACGCTTTACTCTACTTCTGCCATGACGTTAGAATGGTTGCGTTGGTGGGGATACGGTCCTACAAGTTTCTCAGATGACTTCTTTTCAGCCACGCACAGTAGGGACCGGCGGTAGACTTTCCGTCCAGGCCTCGCCGGTCCGTATGGCGTGGCATTTAACGTGTTAAAATTATTATGAAACAGAAAATTAAGTGAGGATGATATAACTAATAACTGTGAGGATGAAAACACGCTGTGCCACCTTTTCTCGAACGCACTATACATATGACCAGCGATTGGAGTTATTGCACATCGAGTATCTTTTCTTGGAACTGTAGCATCAGTCTTTTGTCTTTGTCATTTGTTTCTCACGAGATTGCTCAATCATGAAAGTAGTCAAAGTCACCAAAACCGGAAGCACTACCACTTGACGGGCGCCTAATAGCGAAGGTCCCCGAGACCCAAAATCACTATTGGCCTGCAACGTGCAGCACACCTGACACCATCGTTGCAAGGTCTATTACATGTTCGATTCCAGGATTTACAAAATCATTATCAAACTAGCTGTGTCTTCGACAATTTTCAATATTTTTTGGTGAAAAAAATATTGTTCACTCGTTAGATATAGGTCAAAACCATGCTACAAATCTTGACACAATAATGCTTAAGAATTGTAGTTTATCTGTAATTCTTTTTATTGAAAAGATTGCGTAAGAATTTTAACGAGAGATGATTTTGGAAAATTTTTCTCTCCCCTCTGCGGTTTCTTTAAAAGATTATGTAAAAATTTAATTTTGAATTCTCTTTTGAAAAATATCTTTTTCACGGGAGATGTGACATGTGTGAATTTTATATTAAAAAGATTCTGTGAAAGTTTAAATTAAAAATTCCTTTGAAGAATATTTCTTTTATGAGAGATGGGATTTCACTGCAATATTTATTTGGAATATGACATTTAAATTTAAATAAAACGATATGCGTAATTTTTTATTTAAAATATTGTACTGGGATTTTAATTAGAAACGGTTTAAAAATATTCCTTTTGAAAAAATGTGACAAATCTTTATTTAAAATATTGTATGCAATTACATTAGAAACATACTTTTCTCACCAAAAATAAAATATATCTACTATTTTTATACAAAATATTAAGTAAAAATTAAAGCGAAAAACATTTTGGAAATCTATTTCTCTCATAAAATATGGTACAATTGGAATAGCTTTATTCAAAATATTATTTCGAAATCTAAATTAAAAACATCTTAAAAACATACTACTCTCATAATCGTCATCAAAAATATTATACAGAAATTTGCTTGTAAAATAACACGTAAGCATCGTCAAAACAACGCATTAAATTTTGGTATACCTCCTTTAAGGAAGATAAAATTAAAAAGGTCCGTCGTTGAAGCATAATTTCAGATGACACCGTCGATCTTAAGTACGCGGTAACTAGTGGCACAGCCGATTAAGCGTAGTCGGAGTGTGTAAATAACGCTCTATCTCTATCTTGACTAGCCTTTGTAGTCCCAGCAGTCTACGATTATGCCGCGACACACGCAACGGCCCGCACTGTAGCCCGCAAACCCTGTTACGCCCCGTTGAGATACTCGGAAATGCAAAACATCGTCGGTACGTTACATCGTGCGAAACTACTTCGGTGTTAACTAATAACGAAGACCTGGTAAAGTTGCACCGAAGATCGTTGGCCTCCCACTCTCGCCCCCCACTGTCACCTCACCCCACGACCACCCCACCCTCAACCCCACTCCCACGCCCACTCCCACCCCAGGAGATTTAAGATATACGTAAGACGTAGTTCAATTTAATATTTCGAAGCGCGATACAGGTTACGATCCAACAGAAAGATATTAAGGGCTGATTTATAATCGTTGTCAGCAGCATTTTACTAAATATGAAGGCTGAATTTGGTAAATACGTATAAATAATTGTGGTAACTGTAAGATTGTTCTTCCAGGGCTGACCATTAATAAGGCTGAACGAAGACCACCAACGAAGGAATCTTTTCTTGTATGATTTAATAGCGAGGTTAAGCGAGCCAAACTCGTTGACCTCGTGTACTTAAAAAATTCCTTTTGGTAATTTCGGCTTCGAATTTGGTTCTCCGCGGTCTTATTTTGACATTTTGTATGCAACGGTTTCTTCAATACAACAGACTTTATGAAGGAAGAGAAATTCATGAGAAATTTTAAGCTATATTTTTTACTGTTTTATTTCTTTATTATTTACGTTTCATTTTTACAATTTTATTTCTTTTACAATAACCTCTTCGATTTAAAGCCTTTTAAGAAACCATAAAGCCACTTTCCTTTATGAAGCATTATTTCGTCCATTATGAAATTTAAATTTTATTTTTTATAATTCCCATAAAATCACTATAATATTATTACCCACGAGAGTAAAAAATTCCTTCAACGTTAAAGAGAAATATATCCAACCATTCCAACTTTCACGCAACATATTCCTATTTCCCGCTCTCCCCCTCTTACGTACCATAACATTCCTATTCCATTTACCCTGACCAACCTAAAAACACTAAACACACACTTCTTACAAGAACGTTTCTCAGGTGAGATAGCGCGGAAGTGCATGGTGTGTTACACGACATCCGAAGCGTGTACATTTGTACGGATGTCTTTATCGCTTTATGAGCCCCATAAAGTGCTGTTGTCGGTCGTACAGCCTTTGTATCTCCACTGTGCAGCGCGAACGGGAAGGAGGGAGTGAGAAGGAAAGTGCGTTTACCCATTGTTTATGCCGCTCATTATGTATACCCGTTGTCGTCGATTCTGACTCTTAAATGCGTGTGCATAGAATGCAAGACTGGAAAAAAGTAGAGGAAGGTGATTTATGAAGGTGTGCACGGTGGTAAGGTTTGATAACAAGAACGATTCGAGTTACTTTTCTCACGAGGTCCCGAGAGAGATTGTTAACGACAAATCCGGTATAACCTATCATAATGGCTGTCGATCAACGAGCTTCGGCAAACGTCTCAAGGATGGCACTGCCGATTGGTTTAAGAATAGATGTATCCCGCGGCACTGTGACATAAGCCACGATAATGTTAGTGAGGTTATAGGCGTGTATTGCTACTAGTCTTTCGTATCGAATTAAGAAGTTTGTGAAGTGAGACTGGATATACGATCTACTGTGTTAAATAGCATTGTGGAAATAGTGTGAGTCTTATTCAGAGCTGCGATTCGGTAAATATTATTTTTATTTTTTTAATTACATGTGTTTATTGTTTACTTTAATATCAACGGAAATTTGTGAACAATCATAGAAACAAAATTGTAGATATAGGAAATTATGCGTGGTTTAAAAATAACAGTGTTTTGTTTCATGTGGATTCACTGCAATATTTTCTTAGTTATAATAATATCTAAAGCTTGATTTATGTGATATTGCATGACATTAATGTTATTTAAGTTATTTTATAATATCTATAAATTTTTTATTCTTAACCCGCAAATTTTTGACGAAACTTTTCTAATTTTTATAATCTTAAAACAAGTTTAAAAAACGATTTATATATTAATGTTAACGATTAATTTTAATATCAATATTAATTTTAAAATACAATATCTATTTAAAGTATAAATAAATATTCAAAAATCAAAAATGATAAATATCTAATATTACTATGTTTATACCAAACATTTCATTGTTCCATACGTGATACTTATTTATTTATTAAGAAGCTATCTCAAATAGAAATTTTTAAAAAATGAATTTCTCGTTTTTTACATTTTTCAATTTTTGATTCTTACGAAAATTTGTAGCTATAGGGAAGTTTCTAAATTTTTTAATTATTTTTGTTTTTGTGTGATTGCTGAAGCACAACATTATGGCTAAAACTTTGAACGCGTTTTTTTTTGCAAAAATCCATTTTCAAACTTATGTGAAAAATATTTAAAAAACTTATTGATCCATTTAAATGATTCCTTTCTTAAATTATAGAATATAGATTTGAGCGAGTAGGAAACCTTTAATACCTTAAGTCTTTTTAATTTTATTCATTTTTAAAGGGTGTAAAATTATTAAAAAAAAGAAAAAATTAAATCTTTTACGAATATGACTATACATGAATGCCAAAAATTTGTAAAAACAATATAAGAAACTCCCAAGATTATATCAGTCAGATTAGAAAGTAATTCGACAGTATATAGCATAGTTACGATACACTTACTGCAGATACGAGCCGTGGTGGCGCTAGTGAGTTAAATGAAAAATCGTCTTAAGGCCCCTTTAAAACGCTTTCTCGCGAAAGGGTTAATAATAAAGTAATATTTTGAAATTTCAAAAAATGATAAGGAAGAATTGTTTTTATTGTTTAGTTACACTATTTCGGAAATTTTATGCAGTTCAAGAACATATTAATTTTTTATTTGAGATTTATAAACAGAGATTTATAACTAGGCATGCCATCGTTCAAAATGTATTTATTTTCGCAATCACTATAAAACGTATCACGTAAACTTAATAACTGAATTAAATACAAAATTTTCCAATCTTTTCACATAAAATATATGCAATAAAATAATGAAAACCACTGATCGTTATCTTGTTTTATTTGGTATGAAAAAAAGAAATGACCTACTTTTAGGCTTCTGGATTGAAACCTCCCTTTAAGTTTGAAACTTTATACATCCTCCTTTAAAAGCAGGAAGAAAGAAAAAGTCATTACACTAGCGATATTAAATTTTTTATATGAACATTAACAAATTTCTATTTACAGATCTTTACAAAAATTGGCAAAATTTTATAATCCTTTATTTTCTCATAAATTTGTTTTTTCCTATTACAATATTTATTGCTCCCAAATAAAACAGTATTTTTATTATGAATTTTAAAATAAATAAAATCACCATATGATATGAAATGTATCATTTCTGAATGCACATGAATGTACATATAATATACTGGGTGTTCACTTGAAAATTTTATATCTAAACTGAAGAAACTTTTCATTCCATCAAAGTCTACTAAAAAGGTATCCCACACAAGAATATATTCTTCTTTCTCGTAAGAATAAAGATATACAAATAAAAATACTGATTTTTATCCAAAACAAAGTTAGTAAAGTTTCAGATAACCTCAAAAATGTTCAACAAATAATAAAATCAAAATTTCTTTATTTAACATTTTTCCCAAAATATATCGTTTCCTAAATATTTAAAAACTTTAAAACTTTTTAAATAAAAAGATTTAAAAATTTTTCAAATAAAAACACCCAACGTATGACCGTTCTGTAAATTAAATTTCCTCTTTAAGTATAATTCTTCTGTAACTGTTGTTGAGTACAAAATCAATGCCAAAATAACGTTACAAGTTGGCAACAAAAGTTGACTACGATGAAGAGTAGAAAACTGGAATCTGCGCGCTCTCGAGTATAACTCAGCGACATTTTACCAGCTTGACCGGTCTAACGATGTTATTGGCCATGTTCTCCCGCTATCGGCACCATGGATCGTCGGCACGACAGTTTCCGTGCACTCTCCATTATACCGTTTAAGCGTCCAAGTATCAGAATTTTTTTCGGATATCGAGAAGATAGTGAAGAATATGGCCCGAAACGATGATTACGAGCACAGGGCTGAGGATCGCGAAGATCTCCAACTAGATAGATCATGGTAACCTTTGCCCATCTACATCGCGAATCCCATAAAGCACGGGTACCGTTACCCGTATCACTCTGTGTTTTATGGGTGCATACGTGTAATTCCCATCGAAACATTGAAACATTTTTATGAAATACCTTATTATATTTGATACAGCTACTATAGTTGAGTGCAACATTTTTGAGTGTCTTTATAGCCTTTTGGAAACTGAGGTAAGAGTTTTCTGACAATTTTTGCAGAATTTTTTCGCTTTTATTATAAAAGAAAAGAAATGAACAGAAGAAAGTTTAGATAATTTAAATATTAACACTTCGATTACTATGCACATTTTGTATGATAGATTCAGGGGGTCACGATAAAATTTCCTTTATTCTTAGGATATAATGATGAATTATCAAACAATATGGCAAAAAAAGAAAAAGAAAATGGTGCATTAAATTATTAATATTTTCTATTCAAAGTTCTTTATTTATTTACGTTGTTGAAATATTTAAAAATTGGTTAGAATAAAATAAATATAAATCTTAAGAATTAGTATCGTCGGACATTGGTGACCACCATGGTCCCACTGAGGAGACAAGCACTGGTCACTGATGACCACCATAGCAGTCAATGTGTTAATCTTTAAATTTATCAACTAAGAATTTGCGTTTCTGTTATTGTTAAATGACAATTTGACGTCAGTTTGATATCAATACTTTTAAATAGAGATGTACATACTTTATTTATACATATATATATACTGGTGATTATTGTAGTAGTGGTTTAACACATAATAATAATAAATAATAAATTAATAAATTATAATAATATATAAATAAAA
>NW_016909464.1:263685-264648 GCF_001483705.2 Eufriesea mexicana
TTTATAAGTTATATTAAATTTCTTTTGTAGTCCTTTAATTATTCGCTGCGTTAATAAATTGTATTAAAAACTGTTTAATTTATACATTTTCTGCGAGGGAATTTATTGTTTAATTAATTTAAAAATAAATATTAAAAAGAAATTACGTAGCAAAATGGTTAGATTATTACAAACCTATAATAAGATATAATATGTAAAGATATTCCAAGTTACAATATTACAGTAGATTTCTACGTCATTAAAATTTTAAAATTTTATTTTTATCGAATGAAAAAATAGGAAAAGTTTTATATTCTTTTATAAAATTCCTAGGTTATATGACCATTAATTATTATAAATAGATCTACTATACATTGATTAGATTTACACTTGTTACAATGTGTACTTTGCCAAAAATTAATTAATAGAAACTAGTTCTTTTATTAATGAAATAAAAATACAGAAAATTATTGTAACTGCTGAATTTTATACATTGATAAATATATTTCACATTCTTTTTAAATATAATAAACCAAAGTAAATTAGAAAAAATATAAAAATAAAATAGTTACCTCTTAGAAATTTTTAATTTTCTATATAAAATATTTTACAAACTGATTCAATAGTATAATTTCACTTCCTTCGTTTCACATGTATCATTGTATCTTGAAACAGCTTCTCGTTTAAAGGAAATTATTAATAATATAAAACTATTATTTGTATTTAATAACACTTATTTAATAATATAAAGTATAATAAAATATAATACAAAATATAGATTACAAAATCCTCGAGATTTTCCTTACGATATAAATAATACAATGATACCTTGTCTACATGCGAAAAAGCATAACAATTAATGGACCCAAGATTATTCTAACCTAACAATTTCTTGTCTCAGCGGATAAGACAGAGAATCGTAGCAACAAGCGGGACAGAATACAGCGCCCGCGGGAAAGAAGAAGGCAACGGCACAAAGATGTA
>NW_016909464.1:265797-283667 GCF_001483705.2 Eufriesea mexicana
GCCGAGGCATTCATCACTACCAATGTGTTTAATGCGTGTGCGTTAAATACGCACGGCAAGCACGCTAACCAAACCTGACCAACAGTCAAGCCAACAAATTAACGCTGATGCATTAAGTGTCCGCGGCAAGTGCCAAGCAGGAAGATCGCGCCGTGTTCTTCTCTACTAGACAAAATCGAACTCACTACCTTTATTTCTTTTAGCATGTACGTAAAATCCGTAGTCGTTGAAACATTAATAAATGTAATTAAAATCCTGGCAAAATCGTCTGTACGACGAGAGTGGGAACAAGAATTCGAGTACGACTATAACCTAACTTTTCGAATTGTGAATATTAATTTAATTTATTCGTCTGTATGTTATATCAGAGTTAGAATTATTATTCCCAATACCACGTGATATATCACCGCTTCGAAATCGTATTTGTGATGTACTTCTGTTTAATATCGGCACGTGTAATTGTGATAAATATTTTTATGTTGCTGCTTTTTATAACCTTCTAATTAATATTTCGTAAATAAATTATTTTGCACTACTTACTTACTTTCTTTTTAGTTGCATTTGGATAATGTTTCGTAATAAATAATTGATTAAATTGTAATAATTTAGGAACACATTGCTCGTATTTGTTTCTAACCTAGCATTGTCTTAAATCAATTACGTATTTAGGAACGTAGTGAGTGTACAGATAGATGTAACTGCACATGGTATATTACTATATAAGTGATAGAAATCATGCTGCAATTACTCGGATAATTTCCTTGGGAATACTCGCCATTTCACGCCTTTATCTACGCAACAAATAATTAAATCTCGGTAGGGTAGAGAAAAATAAAGAATTAATAGGAGAGAGTCCAAATGCCATGTGTAAACTACGAAACGTGTGTGCGAATAAATACCTACGTATACAGTTATCTGGCTCGATGTACGTAGGGGAACATTACGAAGGTATTATTTTAATTCATACACAAGGGTACGATGAAAGATAAATATTTCCAGATCTCTTGTTTAATTTCGAGTAACAAAATTACTATATACGTGCTTAGCGAACGTTCTTTCCTAACCTCAAAAAAGTCCGTGAAAGAAAAATTAGAAATGTTTTGACTGGCCAAACGATCGAATTGCCTTTCTAAAAACACAATGGATAAAAAAGTGTGTACATT
This sequence comes from Eufriesea mexicana, assembly GCF_001483705.2. Lineage (NCBI taxonomy): Eukaryota > Metazoa > Arthropoda > Insecta > Hymenoptera > Apidae > Eufriesea > Eufriesea mexicana. The sequence goes on from NW_016909464.1 coordinate 266,961, forward strand.
GTTCGCACGTTTCTTGAACTCGAAATGAGAGCAGTGGAAGCAAGGCCAAGTCAACTTCGTATTTACGTTCGATGAACGTGCAAAAACAAACGTGACCTGCATCCACGCCCCTATGTACGGACCTGGTAAATGATAAGCTCGCGCGATTATTTTAAAGTTTGTATACATAGTGCATGCAACTCGAACTTTAAACACGCTTATATGTTAATATATTTTACTTAGAAACTTATATACCGGATATACCGGACTCGTAGAATATTTTAGGTTAGAAAACAAAATTCAAAACTTTGTGAAAAAGAAAATTTTTTTATTTTTCGCAGATTTTTTATTAGTAATAAAAGGCATATATTTTAATATATAACTGTATCACAATTATTGTATTTTACAATTTTATATTATATTTTTATTAAACAATTTTTCTCGTTTTAATTTCCGCGGAATCAAGAATAAAATAAAAATTTAAAACATTAAAATTAGTTAAACGAAAATTAATATTAATTTTATTTTTTTAATAAAAAATTTTAATTGAAATAAAATTTTGAAAATATATTTATCACATTTTTATTCTCATATAATTAAAACAACATTAAAAATTATATAATATATAACAACATCGTAATATTAATTACGATCTTTATATTTTATAATTTTATATTATTTTTTTATTAATGAATTTTCAGCGAGGTATAAAATTTAAAAAATATGTTTAAGTCTCCGTTCAATTTTATGTTATTTTTCCTCCCGTCTACAGGATTTTTATTGAGACATAAAATTTTGGAAATATATTTAACGCGTTTTTATTCTTGCATAATTATTAAAACTGGCTCGATAGAAGATTACGAAACAAGATTTAGCGAGGGTATCGAGAGAAAACACGAAGTATCTTACGCTGCGTCGCATTAAATTCGAACACGTATTTGCATATACGCGTGTATGTAGTACACGTGTATGCAATCATTTCGCAAATGGCGCTGCTGACGCGAAAAAAGTTATGCATCGTACGAAGAATTCGCCAAATTTGGCAAGATCAATCGCCTCGGTTCGATAAAGACAAAGCTGTCAGACAGAACGATAATATCGCGGTCACGGAGTATCACATGCTCGCTTTCCAACTAGAGAGGAAACAAAGTGTTGCCAAACTACCAACATTTCATAAACCTACGAGTAATCAAACTTCGAAACGGTTAATCCGGCACGAAATAAGGATCGTATTGCAGTTCGTGACTAAATACTTTCTTCGCTTTCGTCAGATTCTCACCCAAAATCTATAAATCTCGACCCTGTGAAACAATCGTCTCACAATTTAAATAATAACCGTTATCCGTCGGCCACGTACGTATATTTGCAAAAGTTAACCTATAATAACTACGTTTTTATTTGTATTAATTTATTTTAATATTATTTCATATCATTTCTTACTACAATTTTATAAAGGTATTAATATTTAAACAATTTCTAACGAATAATTTTTATTCGAAATGTGAAAATTTTAAATTCGATTAATTTACTTTTAATAATTTGATACTTGCGATATTTTTATAAATTTTTATTTAATACGAGTGTTTTTTGTGCGAATTACCGACTAAGTAAAAATATATATCAATATATTTGACAATTTTTTAAATCAAATTATATAAGTGGATTATTAAAATGTTTTATCTACTGTCCGTTTGAAGTACATTTCTTGTAAAATAGTATAAAAGTGAAATATAATAATATCGAATAAATATGCATTTAATATTCTGAATTAATGCAAGACGCGTTATTTCGGAATAAATAATTCATAACTTACATGTGCATGTAGAATTGTAATGCAACGTTGTCAAAAAATAAAAATGCACATATACCTTTATTCTGATACATTTCATGTTGTATCCGTTAACGTTAATCGATATTGCATGCTAATCGGAGCGTGACAATATTTTTATGACATCGACTGTTTAAACCGACTTCAAATTTGCATGTAAAATAAACGATTATTCACCCAACGCAATATATGTAACCATAGGGCACTAAGAACATGAATTGAAGGTGGCATCTATCGGTATCGATCTAAGGTAGCGCTAGATTAATATCGAATATTAAAACTGAGGTTAAACGTCAAATAAAGAATCGTAAGGTAATTAAGTAATAAAGAAACTATTCACTAATTTTGTAACAAACTATTAAAGACATTATTTATTATTAATTTTCATTTGACCATAAACGTAAATTTATTACTTCGTTACGTATTATTGTCGAAAATTATTTAATTCTTTTTCACGTATATAATACGATTTTTAAGTCGTTACGTGTCATTGGTTGTCATAATATGACAAAAGAAAAGTTTCGCCCGAGAACAAGTAATAAAATAATTTCACGCAAAACGTTATTAAATTTATACCATTTATAGGTCTCACCTGATCACAGCAGCATCTATACTAATTTGCACTACACAGTGAACTTTGTATTATCAACTATCATTGATATGTATTAATCTTTCTGTACACACATGTTCGCACACACGCACCTGTTACGATATGTTTAGTTAAGAGTTTAACAGAAACTTGTCCGTTGGAAAACGTGATGGCAATGCAAAGGACGGTTTATGTTAAGAAAAAGACAAAACGATAGTTATGGAACAGAAGGGAAGCACGAAAAAGGCGAGCTGCAGGGCTGCGTGCCGAGCAGCCACCCTCACGGCAGGCGCGCGAGCCTACTACTGAACTCGCTATACTGATTGTCAGCGTCGCGTACCGGCACGTCTGCTCGGAGTGACTCGTCTCTTACGAGCATCAGATATAACTTTGCGATCATCGTTACGAGATTTTTGCAAATTCACCACTTGATTAATTTCGCAACTCGTAGTTTAATGAATAATGATATTCGTCTAAGATATTTTGCTTTTGCCTTACGAGATAAAAAAATCAGAAGAGAAATTATTTTTCCTATGACATTACAAAAATTCTTTCAGGTATTAAATTTGTAACTCATCGAGTCACTGCAAGTGTCAAATTACAGTGAAATAAATCTGTTAGATTAAGAAATCGATCAACTGCATCTAACGAAATTTAAAATTAGAATTTTATATACATTGTTAAATGATAACTTTAATTGAACAAAAAACTAATATTATTCAGATTATCAAGCCACTAATATAGTACTATCATCTACGCATTTAATATACTCGGGTTAAACTAATATTTAACAATAATTCTACCTAGTTTTCTAAAAATCAAATGAGAAGCTAATATACTCAATTACACATAAATTTATACTAAAAAATACTGGTATTTATATGAAAATAAATTGAAAATAATATGATACCTATATTCATAAAAAATATATTCGATCGAAAACTTTTATCAAAAATACGATTGGTCATTGAAAATGTAATGAACGTTAAACAAAATATTAGTATTGTGTTTTATTAATAAATTTCATGATTTTTCAACAATCGTAAAAATTGTGAATATGTTCAAAAAAATGGTTTTGAGGTAATTAGGAATCAAAATTTGTAAACAATTTTTATCATACTTGTCTTTTAATTAATTTTTTTGACAGAACTAAAGAAAGTACAATTTACAGCCAAGTCGAAAGTATACACGTATATACTAAAGAAAATAAAAAGGAATCAAGAAAATAATAAGAAATATCGATGTGAAATTTCTCGTGTATGTAAATACATATGCATGTACATAATAATATAAATAATCAATTTCATATTTGGCATAAATCACTTTTAAATTTCTATAACCTATGCCAGTGCTGTTCAAGCTTAGCTACAACGCTTAGAGACACTTCTGTTGACATCTTTAACCATGAAACAAATATAATTGATGCAATACATGTACACGCCTGATACAAAGATTTCACTCTAAGAATAAAAAGTTATTGTTCGTTTTAAAAATTGAATTTGTAAGAAAAGGAGTTATAAATAGGAGTTATATCAAATCTGCTGATTTTTTCTGATTCATTTCCTCATTGATAGCATGTTGAAAAGAATAAAGCTGTGTAAGAAGTATCACTCATGAACAGCACTGACCTATGTGATATCGTTTATCATTTACGAATTAATTGTGCTCGCGATAAAAAATTACAATATTTATGTATATGTACGAATCGACCCTAGTACGAAATCTCGTGATAAATTAATTTTTTATGCGTAAATTACAAATTATGAAAATGAATAGCAATAGTAATACTTAAATAATATTTTATAAACTTACTTATTATATATGTACATCATTATAGTAAATAGAAATGATTGCATTAAAAAATATGGAAATTGTAGCAAGGTAACCACTAAAGTATCTTCAAGCGACAAAGGGAGAAAGGTGCACATAAAATTTACAGCACATAATTTCTAGAAAAATAATTTCATATGAAAAGCATTTTGCATTGAATTAATTCTCTGCTTGTTCTTATATCCAATATTGTTTTCTAAGGTTTCTTCGTCTAATTATCACCACCTTTGCTTTTATTGCTCTTAATAATACCACGCACAATATTTTATAAAAATATTTATTCTAGCGATAGTTGAATTACCTTTGAGCAAGCATATGCAACAAGCTACACAAATATTCATAATTGTCACCACTGTCGCCCTCTGTCACTTGTTACAAGGAATTTTGCATTATTCAATACAGTTCTCGCCTCATTCTACAATCATATCTCTCTAGTTACTTACATCTTGATAAGAACAAAGCAATTTCTACATTTAGTTTAATTCAATACTTGAACTACATACAATAATAGATATCAAATACAAAATAAACTACTTAAATGCATTTGGCATGTCTTGTTTATGTGTGAAGCTCACCTGTTCTAAACTGAATTATTGATTTGCATCAATCTCTTCAAAATCTAAGAACAAATGACATCACGTCCTTGGTTAAATCGACTTTCCACTTACGTTAAAATAATTATTACTTAGAACTTTGGACTCTTTGGCGGATTAATCCCGCATCAATCATTCTGAACGTATAAATATATCTAATTATGATCATTTTCTTCTATCGGCCATTAATATTGGATTTACAATGTTTAGATCTGATGTGAACACACTGCTTGCTCAATTTGCTTCTACTGGCAGCTGTTGTACTATCTACAACTGATCTTCAATTTTTCATATTTTTCTTGTAATTGAATTCTATGCTGTAATATTATTTTTCTACCTTATATTTATATGTGATGATCTTTCTCATTTTCTTGCCGATCATGTACTTTTCTTAGCTTTTTTTATTTACTTTGCAATTGTCTTTCAATGTTGTGAAGTATAATGTAAGCTGAATCTTTTTGATTTTATACTTCCTTTTCCTTTCTCATCTTATAATTCATATACAGAATTAAATTTCCCAAAAATTTTGATATTAACAAAAATCACTTTCACATTTATTACAATAGATTCCAAATTCTTTTCTGTAAAATACAGTAAAAACCAATTAAACCTGTTATTTCTTCGAGTTATTCATGGATTTATATAATTTTCCTGTATACACTTTTCACTCTTAAATTGTACTGCTTCTTGGTGAATTGTTTATGTCATTTGAAATGTTTGATTTAAAGATTTCTAATGTATTTAGTTTTAATGGTATTAAAACTTATAACCTTTCTATTGTTGACTTTTTCTGCTGCTTTGTAAAAAAGCTTTTCATATGATTCAACTATAAAACTTCATTGCCACAACCATCCTTATTTGAATTACATACACTACCATTTTTTAGTTCTTGATCATGGTAGAAAATAACATTTTAAATATTTTCAACTAATTTTGTATTTTGTGTAAAACTTGATCTTGGATCTTGTATCAATTGTATGTGTTGAGAACTTACAAATCTATCTATCTGTTTCATTGTTACTGAAACTACTAATTAAATCACTAATTAATAAAGTGTATCAGGTTTTCATATCATCGCTCTCAAAGTTTTAGAGCAGTATTTTCATAAACCATTGAATTTTCATAAAAATAACTCTACTTGTATTTCTGTCCAATTGTCATGAAATTAGTTAAATTAAGTATGATGATACATTCACTGTAATATGTGAAATCTTATTAATTCTTTCAAGAAAATTTTTTTATTTCCTATTAAAAGCAAACATATCCCCCTGAACCCAATTGTCATTGCACCACATGTAATTTAAATAATCAGAATATTTTAATAACTATCTAGTGATATTGAATTATTTATATGCACTGATGCTTAACATTTTCATGAAAATATACTGCTCAAACAAGTTTCACTATGCGATGATTTTTAAACTATGATAAATTCGTTTTTATTTAAATTGTTTATAAGATTGTTCATTGATTGAGTGAAATTGTAAACGTTTTGTAAACAATCTGCACTAAGTGACACGAGTCCATTATTGTTAAACTTTCTATTATTAAAATCAGTTTTATCATAACTTAATTTTTCTGAATTTTGTTATAAAATAAATCAATACTTTTTGATTCTATTGATGATAAAACTTCACTTCGATTGTTTCTAACATTTGTCCTGATATCAGAAGCACCATCAGCTTCATCTTGAGAACTATCACCTTGATCTGGATTTTTGAAGAAGTCAAATTCAAAAATTGCCAACTTTATCGGCTCACGCTGATACGAGGGTAGCTCCGGCGGGTTGGTAGGAGTTGATGCTGTGGTCTGCTCGCCTAGAAAGCTCTGCTGATATACAGAGGCGGGACAAAAGAAAAACAAAAGCACTGCTACAGATACAGCAAATCACTACAGAAGCTTTCCTAGCATTGTATTCAAGTAACCAAGAATAAAGCCAAATGGTAGGTGAGCATATTATTGTGTGGCAGTGATAATTAATAAGCTAACTTAATAGGAACTAATAAATAATTAAAATTGAATATTTATATATTTAAAGGAATAATACATTATTGTTGCTACTAATAGAATCTTCTCATATTATATCCAATTAAAAAAAAAAAAAAAATGAAAAAAGATAAGCCATGCAAGATAACAAAATAAATTTACTATTATAAAATTAATATATAATGACAGTTACCGCTAGCCATGGATGATCAAGTACATCTTCTGCACTGAATCTCAGTTCAGGTTGTGTTTGAAGCATATTTGAGATTAACTGTTTAGCAGAATCTGAAATATCATCCCAAAAGGGAGATCTGAAATCATACTGGCCACTTAATATACGTTCAAATAATTCCTCTTGTTTATTTTTAGGTGAAGCAAATGGTGGAAACCCACAAAGTAAGATATATAATATTACACCAACCGCCCATACATCAATCTGAAACAGCATAAATTTATTTTATGCTTTATATTTCAAAATTAAATTAATAAATTGAAGACATCCAATTAAAAAATTAATATACTTTTAAACCATATCCTGTTTCTGCAAGAATTTCTGGTGCTACATATGTGGGTGTACCACAAACTGTATACAAAGGTTCTCTTACAACTTGAGCAAGTCCAAAGTCACATAATTTTAAACATCTAACATGATTTCCATCCATTTCAACTAAAAGATTCTCAGGTTTAACATCACGATGTACTATATTATGCGAATGCAAATAAGCCAATGCAGATGTCAAATGTCCAATCATTACACTAGCCTCAGTTTCCGAAAATTTTGTTGCTGCAGCAATAGCATCAAATAAATCACCACCCTGCAATAATGTACAAAATAATATAATTACGAAATTCTTTTATTATTTATTTATAAATTCAGTTATTTAGAATAAAAATGTATCTAAACATATATACTTTTACAAGTTCCATGACTAAAAACAATTGATCGGTTGTCTCCTGTTCTGCGATCAAATTAATAATATTTGGATGAGAAACTTGTCGAAGGATTGATACTTCACTTGCCCACATTGTTTCTTTACCTTGACATTTATATTTGTCTACAATTTTCATTGCATAATCTGCACCAGTAGATCTAAAGAATACTTTCTTATAAATTTTTTATTATTTCTAATTATTAATGTTCTATATGATTCCTTATAATACTTACTTATGAGAACAATATCTAACAACTGCAAAGTTACCTTCCCCTATTACAAGTCCCACTACATAATGTGAGCGTAGTGGTTGTGGTAATATTAACGAAGAAGGACTTGGAGTCCGCACTTGTGGTGTATTAAGCACTTTCTTCCCAGATTTACGTGGCATTTTTGGCATTGGGTCGCTTTGCCTTTTTGATGTCCATGGACATCTTCGAAAACTTACGACACTTTTAGATTCTTCAAAATCCAATATAAAATCTTCTTGATTTGATTTTTCAGAACCATAAGCCACAAAAATATCATCACTTCCAAAAAATTGTTCCAAAGAGGTAACTTGTTGTCCTGCGAGAGTATAGACTTTTCTCACAGCTCCAGAATCTAATTTAACTGCCTCTGTAATTGCTTCCATTGCATGTTCTAAGCTTGGAGCATTTCTTTTATTCAATAAAAGACGTAGAACTTTACGAGGTTTTGTACCATGTCGAATTAATGTGATTATTTTTGCTTTCACACATAATGGTATTGCGCTTATTTGTCTACCAGTACCTGCTGGAGATTGTGGTAATCCAGATAAAGAACTGCCTCTTCTTACTTTGGTAGACGAATATTCCACTTTTTTGAAAATTTCTCCTTGTCCAGAAACTACATAACATTTACCATCTTCCAAATCATTAATACTTTGAACTTTTTTTCCATCCATTGTATAAATTGCTCTAACACCATTTGGTAATGTGACACTTGATATTAAAGCTCTTGTTAAGTCTGAAGCTAAACTATCAAAACTGCGATATCTTTCTGGTGTCACAGCCATTACAATGCCAGTATAAAACTTATCTCCATTTCTAAAAAACCTCACTCTTTTTGCTTTTTTAGTTGGTGGTGTTCGAAGAACATTTAAAGAATGACGTGAACTAATATCCAACATTCTTTCATCTATACTCATTATAGTAGTGGAACTTAATTCTCCACTTCCAGAAAAATTACTGTCACCAGATGGAGAAGCACCTTGACTCAATGGTTCTTCCATCATCCTAAATATAAAACATTTATTGTGTAAATAACGTTACTATTGTTAAAAATATAGAAATGAATATAAAGAATCTACATTATATAATTATAGAATGTTTATATTCCAAGTAAATTTTAAAACATTACTATTTTATATAGCATCAATTTAAAAAATACATACGAACAAAAATATTTGTTTTCATTCATTAATTACTGACTAGATGATAGACAAATTTTGTTGATAAACTCATAAATAATGATTTCCTATTAGTGTATCATCATAAACATCATAACAATAAAAGTTGAATAAAAATAGAAGATAAAGATTAATTATAAATCTGTATAATTTAAAACACTTCAAAACATTTTTAATTTTTATTATATATTCACACAAATATATAAACGAAATAATAAGAATATTTATTCTCCTTCCTAACCTATTTAACCTTCTTTAACTACATTGCTATGTACACAAATACAACATACGAATAAATACTAAGACAGAGAGTCATTTGTTATTTCGAATCAGGTAACAATCAAAACGTCTATGTACACTTACCTGCCAGTTAAGCAGAATGTTATATTAAAAAACGGAAGAAAAGTCAGCTAATGAACGAATGAATCACCACTGAACTGACATTTTCATAGCAACCATGACGCGAATACTAGATAATAAAAGCGAGAAATCTCGCTTTCGTATTACACTAGTAAATTTTCCTTTTCTGTTATACTTAAATCCCATATAATTTTTGTATTTTCTGTTTCTATAGCAATACAGTAATTTTGTTTCCTACGCGCAGAATAGTTTGACCTGCCAAACTCTATAAATAAAGTGGCTTGTCAAAGAGAAACCGGAACATTGGAACCGGAAGTGTAAAGAAATTAGAAGGGTGGGACATAAAAATGAACAACCGAGCAGGTTACTTCTTATTAACACAGATACAAATAATTACTGTTATATAAATGTACGCATATATGATTTATTTTATTATTAAACATTTTGTTCAATATCTATTATTTTAACAAACAATTATACCAATTAATGAAAAATATTATAAGTTACATTAAACCAATTTCTCCCTAAATTGTTTAGTATTTGATCTTTTGAATATTATTAATAATGATAAAGCGATATGATATAATTGTCAACGTTAAATTCATAAACAACAAAATTTGAAATAGCGACGTTGTAATTATATTGAATTTCTAACAATTTCTTTAAATTATGTAGAACATAGAAAAAAGAATAAAAATTTGAAAGTCAGTCGGTAAAATATAATAGCTGTAGGCAACTATAGAGGGCAACATAATCTTAAAAAGTTTTTTAACTACTATCATCATTTATTCATTACGTCTAATATTATTAAGCAATTTTGTATAACGAGTTAATAAACATATTAAATAATCTAGTACACATAAAATATATAAAATATTTTAAGATTACAATATTATTTTTATAATAAAAGTTAATAGAAAAATAAGGTTCGAATCCTGGTCACGGCAATGTCTGCCTGACATATGACATTGTCACGGCAGAGGAATTTTTTTATTACATTTTACTCATAAAACATCTATAATTATCAAATAATTAGCATCTATGTATATAGTTTACTTATATCTTGCGCATTAATTATCACGTTCTTAAATATTAACATATTTTGAATAGCACACATTTATATTTTGCACTTTACTTCATATAAATTGATATTTGAATTATTTCAGGATGAATAATAACATTGATATTATTATTTTTTTAATACGTTCTTTTAATTTATTAGAACATGTCAATTTTATAAGAACATCTTATATAGTGCACTTCAATTTATAACAGAATTTATAAACAATGTAAACCGATTTTAAATTACTTTATAAAAAAACGAAAATCTGTATTAATCATTTTTACTTAAGAGATGTTTGCAAGCAGATCAATTTCCATATTTAAAACTTTTGTAAAGTTTGTAAAGTTACAATATAGAAAAATATCAGTATCTAAGCGACGAATTTCAGTTTAGAAACATTCAAAATGTTTAAGCCAAGATCTGTTGATCCGCACCTGGCAGTAGGATCAAGAGAAAGATAGACATAGAAGCGATCCAGCCGGCGTTGGTAACGACACAGGGCCGTAGCATGCTAGTGCCGAAGGGAAGGTGCTTGGAGTCGGTGGAGGGAGATTTCACAATAGCAACCGACCGTTCTCCAGAAGAGCCGCAGTCTCGCTCGGTGTGTGTTTCTTGGCGGTCATAGTTGGTGCGGGTGGATGTATTACGTGAAGGAGCGAAGCGAACAGAGCCGCTCTATAGTGCGTGGAAAGCAAAAGCGTGCGTTTTTCCCGATTCAACGTAAAATAAAAAGAACAGAGACGAGTGCGGTGACCGAGGATGTCTCGTGAGTGAATGTGCAACAAGAGACGCCGTAAGTGCGGGTGTCCTCGAGTTCGATTGCAGATCTTTAGACCGGTCAACGACAATGCGGGCGCGATACGTCGTGGCAGGTGAGTAAGGCCCCGGGCATGTTCGCCATTCGTGCGTCGTTCTTACTCCGTGTTTCTCTCTGCTCACCGCTGTGGTCCTCTGCGATCGCTTTATAACTCATGGTCCACGATGCGAACGTCAATCCTTTTAATTTTATTAAATTAAATATAATCGTCAATCCTTATTTAAACATTCATTGACAAACAAAGTATCTCGATCGGTATTGATTTTTTATCATTCCCGTGGCGGGTAATCTATGCTACGTTGCTGTTCAAATTTATACGTGGATCAACGCAAACGATGAACTCAGTAGCGTTGAATTCGTGACAGGTGGGGAGACCGCCCTGCCAAACCGTTCCGCACACCTGATCGTCTACCTGAAGTACTGTTATATCTCCGTGTATACTAGGATAGATTAAAATAAACGTCGTTCTGCTTCATGGAAAGAGTCTATATTTCCTTCAGCTTTTCTGTCCATTTAGTTCTTTATCCAGTTCTTTTTATATTTTTGAATTATTCTCTTCTTTATTAATTATTATTTCTTAATTTCTCCCTGTTAAAGTTTTTATAAAATAAAATTTTTATAAACATCGTACGCGCGGTTATATAAATTTGTTTTCGAATATTTTTGTCTATAGAAATAAACGTATACCGTGTGGAATAACGATCGCTTGATCTTGCTCGGTGTGTTGAAGTCTCCGCATCCGACATCAAACAGTGTTCAAGTTGCTTTGTAATTCTTAACTCTCGAATACCATTTTGATTCACTCGTTTATGGTTCATAGGTAAAGAAAGGAAATACGGAATTACTAGAGCCTGATCGATAATCTTGGTGCAATGACCAGGTAACCTCTTAACGTCCAAAGTAATTGTAAAGTGACATGTAAGACGCTATTTATATTCGGAAAGTCGTATTGTTAACCTAAAAATAGAAATATCGTTCGCGTAATTATCCACGCACGAGAAATGAATTTAACAATGGAAAAATCAACGTTTCCACGCACCTGTGTAATATTCTATTCGTAAAACAGACCAGTAGGATATCGATCGTCTTACAATCTCATTGTGATATCTTGCGTTGTTCAACGACTTCCCTTTACTGTTTCCCTGACGCGCAAAGGCGATGCACTTTTGTCGAACGTAAAATTTGATTACGGTTATTAATTATCCTGCAAAGTGTTATAGGTTACTTTCCTTTTATATCACCTTTCGTATGCGTAATTTCATTCGAGAAAGCTTTTAAAGGTCTTCACTCACTCCGGCCAACGTCTAATACAAATTAGAGGTTAGAATCAGTTTTTACGCTTTTCGCTCTCGATTAATGCTAATTAATCTAAGTGATTCTTGAGATTAACGAGGACCGTTAAGAACGCCTCGAGCGAGGTATACATCGATATTACGCGGTCAGGATTCTTGGCGAAAATCCACGTCGAGAAATCGTGCTGCCGAGCGCGAAACTGAAGGTGGCGCGGATTTCAGTCGGTAGAGGAAAAGCATATTTCGACTCGTCTAGCGCAGGTGGAAGCCACGTCGGTGCATTAACGTTGGTCCCTCGCTTCACGCTCAGGTGCGTGCCTCAAACGACACACGCACTACGCACACATGCAAACCTGCTGCGCAGAACAGAGGCTCCACATTCGTCGTTATACCTGTCGGACGATGCTAGCCTTAATCATTTTTCCTTTCTTCTTATCGTCAGCGTAAAAAGAGTCGACTGAATTCCGTAACAAGTGCATCGCTTTATTCAACGTCCAAGAAATTTCAAGCGTGATGCGGAGTTGCTGTTACCTTTATGACAGCCCACGTTGCATCGAATTTATTTGCAACGATTTAAGCGTTGCAATTTCCAATACGATTTCTTCTCTCGTTTCGAATAAAATTTTTTTAGAAAAAAAATACCTCGTGTATTTAATAGTCAAATAATATGACACGAATATAAATTATGATACATAATATTATATGCATTATATATATATATCTGTAATTTGAATTAAATTATCAATTTTTTTTTTAATTATGCATTCATGATGAAAAATAATATATATATTTTGGAAAAATTGTTATTACCGAGAAAACAAAGAAAACTAATTTACTCTTAGCATCATTAGTATTAACGGTACATTAATACCCATTAATATCGACTCCATTATCTCCACTAATTGTCAAAGACAGTCAAAGTATAATATTCTCATTAATGTCCCGGACTTTAGAATGTCAATAAAAGAAAGCCGATTCTTCTTCAAACGCTGTTCGCATAAGGAAAGAATTTTATTTTCTAGGAACAGATGACAGATATAATTTAATGGGAATTTAATAACAAATTTAATGGAAGGCAGTTACTTACAACCACGTCAGCTGATTCAAGGACTGACTCGATAATCTTCATCCAGATTCGAGTAATTTTATCGAAGCCGTGTTTGGACTCGTTTTAATCTAGAATACCTCAGCAGTCTATACCAATTGGTTTTATCGAATGAAAATAAAATTATACAAATTTCGGTGTTTTATCAGCTGAATCGACCTTGCCATATGAATACCGTTTTAGCCGAGTGTTTCGGTACTAACCTGCATTACCGAGTTTATTATTTATAAACTCGGAATCAGTGGAAGATTCTGGAAGCAGGATACCGTGGTGTAATTTGAATTAGCGATTTCCATACGCACGCTCGGTTCCTCCATTGGTGTTACGCGCATTCGTCCAGTGCGCAACTTCGCATACCAGAAGATTGCATTTTTTCGGGACCATCGAAGCGCAACGAATATAGAGGGCAGTGCTGTCTGTCTGTTTTATTTCGCCGCTACGTTCATTTCGTATGCGGCGTTGTCAAGACTGTTAGCTATATTGTTTTTGGCAATGGTCGCTCGCGTAACTTGTGTTAATACAAACGACAAACTCGATGCATTATTTACCAACTTAACGAGGAATATTGATTTTAGTTTTGCTCCGACTGTTCACACGGACCTTTTAATTTTTTTCCTTTAATAATATACTGTTTTGCGCAATGCTACTAACATCATTATCGTAGTTAATTCTGGATATACAGAGTGTCCAGAATTCACGCAAGATTTGAATTTTGCGCCATTCGCGTGGTAAAGCGTTGCCAAGGAAAGAAAGAAGACTGCGTGACAGCTGACAGTTCAGAGTTATTAAGAATGGAGCGCCATATGAAAAAACAACACGTTAAAATTACAATTTTTAATTAAAAACCTGGGTTTTCTAGCAAAATTACTTAATACGTGATTTTTGGGACACCCTATATATATATATTTTTTTTTTACTGTTTTTTTAGATGGTAGTGCCCGGGAATTTTTTGGACTGGAATATCGATTTTTATATATTTTCAGAATAATTTTTTGTTGTTATCGTTTTACGATATTTTTAGCTCATGCGGTATGAGTATGACGGTGATATAGTTATTACCAGCGTAGAGTGTCGTAGGATATCCAAGTTACATTCCTTTAACGGTAGGTTTGATTAACTTTACTGTAACTGTATTAGTCATTACTTCCTGGATTCTCTGGCTTCCTTATACGCTTTGTACAGGCTAAACCGTTTCCTCGTTATTATGCCTGAAACAACTTTTATTATGCCTTATTTTACGTTCTATTAACATTTCTGAAACGGACGCTTGCAACAACAGTAAAAGAATTTAATCGTCGCACATTTTTAAATAACGTCGTTAAATAAAGACGTATCATAATATTTATTAATTAAATATATTTCTACAATATTAATAATAATGCTAATATTAATTAATATTAATATATTTCTATCGCGATAAATGCGTCTAAAACACCGATTACACAAGCAACGTGAAAATTTTATTTGGTTTAGGTTAGGTTAGGTTAGGTTTTTAAAATTCGTATCAAATGGGGAAGAATAACTTCTGGATTTATAAGTTCGATAAAATTTATTGTTTCTGTTTCAGTGTCGTCGAATATTGTCTTATGAATTTTACATAACCTTCGAAACAGAATGTACCGATTATAGGAAATAATTATTTTACGTTCTATTAACATTCCTGAAACGGACGCTTGCAACAACAGTAAAAGATATTAATCGTCGCACATATTTAAATAACGTCGTTAAATAAAGACGTATCATAATATTTATTAATTAATTATATTTCTATAATATTAATATTAATTAATATTAATTTGTTTCTATAATATTAATCATATTTCAATCGCAATGAATGCGTCTAAAATATCTATTGTACGAGTAACGTGAAAATTTTATTTGGTTTAGGTTAAGTTAGGTTAGGTTACGTTTCTTAAAATCTGTTTTTAAAATTCGTATCAAATGGGGAAAAATAATTTCTGGATTTATAAGTTCGATAAAATTTATTGTTTTTGTTTCAGTTTCGTCGAATATTGTCTTATGAATTTTACATAACCTTCGAAACAGAATGCACCGACTATAGCAAATAATCGTAATGATCCATAAAGCGAGTGGCCCGATTATCGATTAAAACACACGCTTTCGGATTCGCAGAATGAAAATATTTTTTCAACTTGTGAACACTTTTGCGGAATCTTCCTGTATATAAGTTATTCTCTTTTTAGATTTATTTATGGATATATATCCGTAAAATATGTCTTAAAATTCGTTTGTGTTATTATCATGCAAAGATACAATTTTTAGTCAAGGTATAAATCTTTTTAGAATTTTGATATACATTTGTTTTTAAAAGTTTCCTAAATTACGTCTTAAAATATGTTATTCTTGTCGTTGTTATTAGAAAATGTAAAATGTATCTAATTTTTTAATTTTACTGCACACGTGCATTTAAAAAATTGAAATATCATTTTCAGTCAAGATTTAAAAATTTTCGGAATTTGAACGCACAGGTGTATTTAAAGAACTTATAAAACATGTTTAAAAATGTCATTCGTATCATTGTTATTAAAAAATATTATAATACAAATATTTTTAGACAAGATTTACAAATTTTCAAAATTTCGATGCACGTTTACTTCAAAAATTGAAATATCATTTCCATTCAAGGTCACAAAATTTTCGAAATTTACATGTACAAGTGCCTTTAAATATGTCTGAAAATATATTAAAAGCGTAACATTTGTATCATTGTTTGAATTTGAATACTCTCTTAAAATTTGTATAATCTTCGAATATTTTCCTGAGCGACTGTATGTTAAAGGAAAAATCGAGAAGTGAAATGAGCAGAGAGAGAGAGAGAGAACGTAAATACAAAATTTTCAATTAAATATCTAATATTGATTTATAATAAATATTATATATATT
>NW_016909464.1:284020-292011 GCF_001483705.2 Eufriesea mexicana
TTAAAAAATTTATAAATAAATTATTGTGCCTATATTTATCTTCATATATATATGTATAGTTATTTTGGCTATGATAGGCTTAGTATTAAAATGCTTCTCTGCATTCGCTTCTCTGCTTTTCGAAAACTGTAATCGAATGGACAATAGCTCTCGGTTCTTCTTCAAGATTCGAAGATTTTCGAAAGTTTGCTGAACACGTGCACTCTTCGGAGGACTTCCAAGTCTCGCTTAGAAATGTCATAAATGGGAAGTCTGGTTATTATCAGAATCAAGCACTAGAAAATTCTTGAATACTTCTTGAGTTTGGTGAAAGGCTCTTTTTTTTTTTCAAAGAATTCGTGGGGACAGGACACCAGCGAGGTTCTCAAGGGCCATGTGCTGCATTTGATGTTATTGTCTTCTCTACTTTCTTGTCTCTGGTTAGGATTATTCCTATAATCTTGTTTTTCTACGACCCGAGAAGAAAAGCAGAATTTCCGTAGGGTAAATAAGTAAAATAAATAAGGTTACATTGTCGTGGGTAAAGGTTCTCGTCAGTTTAGTGCATTTTTCAAATAAACTTCTAATTCGTATTTACGTTGCTATTATTGCTGCAGTGGATTGTAAAGTTTAACCCTTTGCATTCGAGAGCCGACCCTCAGTCGCCATTTAAAGCGCGCCTTTAGGTTCTAAAGATCGATATTAATTAATATATCAAATTTAAAATTACCCAACGATGCGTGGAACGTCGAAATAAAATAATTCTACGTACGCCTTAATTTGTTTACGATTTCTTATTTACCGTTTTAAAAATGTCTCTTAAGTTCTCGTCAGTTTAGTGCATTTTTGAAATAAACTTCTAATTCGTATTTACGTTGCTATTATTGCTGCAGTGGATTGTAAAGTTTAACCCTTTGCACGCGAGAGGGCGTCTCTTAGTCGCCATTTAATCAGATTCTAAAGATCGTTATTAATTAATATCTCGAATTTAAAATTGCCCAACAACGCTTGGAATATCGAGGTAAAATAATTCTACGTCTTATAATTAATTTGCACTTCTTATTTACCGTTTTGAAAATATCGTCGATCTTATGGCAGAAAGTCTGCGAATTACTATGTTTCTGTAACGAAAAGTTCGTCGAGTGCAAAGGGTTAATCCAAAGTTTCAAACCGTTATTAAATATTAAAATAATAATACAGGGACTGATATATAAAATTGTAGGAATACCAATTAAACAGTAGAGTTGCATTGTTATGGGGAAAAGTACTCGTCAGTTTAATGTATTTTTAAAATAAACTTTTAATTCGTATTTACGTTGCTATTATTGCTGCGGTGGGTTCCAAAGTTTAATTCAAAGTTTCAAACCGTCATTAAATATTAAAATAGCATACAGGGAGTGATATATAAAATAGTGTAACAGTGTAACATAAGGGTATAAAATAATGTATTATAATAAATTATATTTTTTAATTGTGCATTGCAGAAATTATAAATAATAATTTAATTGGAAAAATGTGTACTAATTTGAAAAATTTTAGTTCTCATTTTTGTTACTTTTATTAGTGACTTTTGGTTTAATTTAATTTGAAGGTTTTTGGGTTATAATAAAATCTTAAAATAGTATAAATTAATTATATTACAATATTACAGATTAGAACATAATTTATTGTAATATAATTAATTTATACTATTTTAAGATTAAAATTATATTATATTAGTTATATTAAAATTGTAATTAATGTTTCAGTGATTTTTTAATTTGAGTGGGTTTGATGATTAATTCTATGATTTAACAATGTATTTAATCTAATAATTTGAAAAATTTTTAGTTCTCATTTTTGTTACTTTTATTAATACATTTGGTTTAATTTAATTTAAAGGTTCTTGGGTTATAATAAAATCTTAAAATAGTATAAATTAATTATATTATAATAGATTAGAACATAACTTTAGAACATAATCTATTGTAATATAATTAATTTATACTATTTTAAAATTAAAATTATATTATATTAATTATATTAAAATTAGCTAATTTAATTATATTAGTTATATTAAAATTATAATTAATGATTCAGTGATTTTTTAATTAGAGTGGATTTGATAATTAATTCTATGATCTAACAATCCATTTAATATAATAACAAAATGTAGGATATTAGTTCATAATAGATTATAATATTTTACAATTGTATCATAAAGATTATAGTTAAAAATTCAATAATTTAACAATTTGATTAAATTTTATGGCAAACTTAATAATTTTAGATACAGAATACTATATTATACTAAATTGTAATAATTTAGAACTGCGTCAAGGAAATAATAATTATTAAGAAATTTGAAATATTTTACTTCCAAGGAAGCAACTATAACATATATTCTAGACCTTTATGGCTTATACGGAATTTACGAGGAAATATCATTTCTAATACGAAACGAATGCACTGAAATATTATATGAGATCGCTTGATAGCTCCTCTGTAATTTAATATGAGTCACTAGCTTGTATGCATAAAGCAACCCAATGATTATCACGAGCAATACAAAATTTTGTACTCATTCCCTTGTCATAACTTCTTTTTATCAACTGTATTTCCATATACCAGAAATTCCTTTTCCAATCACTCGAAGGTTGCAACTATAACATACCTGTTTACCTCAAAACAATTCTCACCACGATGATCATAATAACAACATATTTGCAAATTTAAATAATTGCAAATTTTGTGTAATATTGGTAAAAACATTTCTCACTGATGTACATTCAACTTATGAACCCCTTGCACCATAACCTAATTCTGAAAACTGATAAATTGAAAAAGTATGTAATATCAATCGACTATAGTATACCTAAAATAGTACAAAAATTTTAGAATTTCTTTAAATTTTGTTAAAACGCGTTAAATATAATTTTCATTGTATGATAGATGCAGCAGTTGTAATATTCGACAAGAGCCGACGACGAGTTGACTCGTTATAGTAGTGCAAAGGGACAAACTGAAAAATAGAAAATGTAAATTAGAAACAGAGTGTACAGAGCTGAAGCATTTGTCTGACTCGATTAATTAAATAATTCACGTGCGATGGTAATTATTTACCGGGCATCTTGCTATTCGTCGGATTCAACCAGACCACATGACTCTACGTACAGCAATTATGCTGATGAACGTGGCGTCGCGAACGTGCAGCACACGAAATAATTTCCATCGACCTGCATCGCCCAGTCGAGGAATGTTGTAGATAATGTACGGAAAATTTTGTCGAGGCTCTTGGTGTTAGGAAGATGTTTATTTCAATCATGTGTATGGTGCATGTTTTAATAGACAGGGTGTCCTAGCAACGGTAGTACAATCGAAGAGTTGGTGATTCTCTATGAAAAAACAAATCGAAAGTAAAGAATAAAATTTTTTCATTCGAAGCTTCGTTATCGAGAAAATCGACTTTGAATATTCACCGAGTGCACTTAGCTATGGCTTATATGAATAGACCATAAATATCTAAGTGTCGGTGGTACAATTGAGCAGTGGGCGATTCTACGTGAAAAAACAAATCGAAAATAAAGAATAAAATTTTTTCATTCGAAGCTTCGTTATTAAAAAAATCGACTTTGAATATCTACCGAGCACGCTAGTGTAGTGATGGCCCATCCGCCATTGCTAAAGTTAAATGCGCGCGCACTCGGTGAATATTCAAAGCCGATTTTCTTAATAAGGAAGCTTCAAATGAAAAAATTTTATTCTTTACTTTCGATTTGCTTTTTAACTTAGAATCACCCTTTTCTCGGTTGTACCACCGATGCTGATGTATTGATGGTCTATCTATCTAAGCCATAGCTAATTGTAAGTGCACGCACTCTCGGTAAATATTCAAAGTCGATTTTCTCAATAACGGAGCTTCGAATGTAAAAATTTTATTCTTTATTTTCGATTTGTTTTTTCACGTAGAATCACCCACTGCTCATTTGTACCATCGATACTTATGTATTTATGGTCTATTCATATAAGCCATAGCTAAGTGCACTCGGTAAATATTCAAAGTCGATTTTATCGAAAACGAAGCTTCGAAGGAAAAATTTTATTCTTAATTTTTCGATTCGTTTCTTCAGGTAGAATTAATCCCTTCTCGGTTGTACTACCGTTGCTGGGACACCCTGTATATGCCCTGATCCTCTTCGCGTAATGCATCCGGTTATCGATGAATGTGTGAATCAATTTATTTCCAAGTAAAGAGGTTCCTGAAAAATCGAGTACTAAGGTGAATATATCAAGTACTTAATTAATTAACTTTTTGGTCGTACTGTATTCCGTACATTTACGTGTACGTATAAATATATATGAAAATCATATTTCATCTAAATATAATTGGAAGCTCTTAATTTATTAATTTTTCATTGCTTTAAATGATATGCATTTTTAAATTATTGCATTAATATTAGAACTACCAAAGGAGCCAAAATGACTTGTTTTAGACACTTTATCTTTGCGATTGCTGAGAGCGTGCAGTTGCTTTTGGCAAAATTAACATTGATTTTTATTCCAACGTTATCGTAATTACGTATGCTTTTTTACTTTCATTATACTGCCTTAATTATCATCAATAATGTATACCATATTTAAGTACTCGTTACAGATCGGTAGTCCTAGTGTTACAATGTACATATGTGAAATATCAAGGTACTATTGAAATATTTTGAAATATGTTATTAAATAATTAATATATACCTTTAAATTATATCTAAATCTTTCAAATATTATGTTATACTTTATTATTTTATAATATAATTATTATATTATACTTCATATTAAATGATACTATTATATCATGCTATTATTCTTTATAGCAGTATATCAATTAGTTAAATAGTATATTATAATATATCATATTTTATTAAATATCCTTAGCCTAGCTTTTTAGGTATCATTAAAAAATTATGTACCACTTGAAAAATATATAATTTTTTAGGTATCTATTAAAATTATATTATAATTTAATATTTAATATATCATATTTTATTAAATATCCTTAGCCTAGCTTTTTAGGTATCATTAAAAAATTATGTACCACTTGAAAAATATATAATTTTTTAGGTATCTATTAAAATTATATTATAATTTAATATTTAATATATCATATTTTATTAAATATCCTTAGCCTAGCTTTTTAAGTACCATTAAAAAATGAGGTACCACTCGAGAAATATATAATTTTTTAGTTATCTATTAAAATAAAAATATTTCTATTAAAAATTCAGATATTTTCAAGTTTTCCTTTTATTTTATTATGGAATATATGTAGTTTTACCTGGAAGAAAGAAAAAGATTATTTTCATAAGTAAAAGTTTATAATGGCAAAAGTAAAAATTGTATTAAAAATGAATGGGTGGCTTTATATCGGATATCTATGGGACATATTGGCTCCAAGGTACCAGAAAAGTTAAATTAGACCTATCGCTTAACAAAATTGAAAAATGTAGTGATTATGAAAAATAGCCTAAGTCTTTAGTAAGTACATATGTCTCGCTTCGAAATATTAAAAGTTTTGTGCTCCAAATATGTTATAAATTAAAAAAATAATTACGTCAAACTTGAAAACTCCATCTACCGATTGAAATTTTTGCTACTTTGTCAAAAATGATTTCATTTCATTGTAGTATGAATGAATGCAGCGCGAAACGATTATCGGCACATATGTTCATCTTATTGAATAATGAATTAATATAATTTAATATTCTAATTAAAATTATGCTATATTTCAGCGAATTAATAATATCTCAAAATTAAATTTATGGCTCATAAGAAATTCGTGGCCATAGTTAATGGTATTCCAAAATTGAATTCATGATGCATTAGGTGAATGGTG
Organism: Eufriesea mexicana; assembly: GCF_001483705.2. Taxonomy (NCBI): domain Eukaryota; kingdom Metazoa; phylum Arthropoda; class Insecta; order Hymenoptera; family Apidae; genus Eufriesea; species Eufriesea mexicana. Next base: position 289,863 of record NW_016909464.1, read on the forward strand.
CAAAGGAACGGCAAATTTGATTAACCCTATGATAGCACTGTTTCTAGTAAAGTAATTTCATATAACGAAATTGATCGATATTTATTGGTAGTACTCATTTAAATTCGGACATTTATTCTTCACAAGTTACAAAGATTCGAGAAAAATTGAAGAGAATAAAATTTTGGTGATCCGAATAAATTAAAAAATTTCTTACGATTTTGACATATTATAATATAATAACGAGACTGCGAATACTTTTAAATCGATACTTATAATTTTCCTTATATCATACTCTATTTTTCTATAAAATAACAAAACAGTATATTTTATATCGTATAAAAGATAAATTATGCGACCTACAGCATAGGATTGAAAATTACCAATGTACAAAAATTAAGAAAATAATTTAAAAGTTTTATAAAATTACATTTATTTGTAATATAATAATAATAATATAATAATATATAATATTATAGGAACGAAGAACTGAACACCCTGTAGATAGAGTATCCTATTTCTCTTATTATAATTCTATTAAGAGCATGCAAATGTTTAACGGATATCCTCCTCACGCGAGTCTCTATGTTACCCTATTACGAGAAAAACAACTTGCAACTGTTAACTGTAGATAGCGCTGATTTTCCAAGTTAAGCCTAGTACGCACCGGTCTCACGCATCATCGTCCACGCATCCTAGCGGCCGTGTCTGCTATTTCAGACGCACGCAACATCTCGCCGGTCGAAACAGTATCAGACGCGAATTCGTGCATATAAATCCAATATGGTCGAAACGCGGCGTAAAAATAAAAACGTGTCTTTCGTGTGTACCAGGCCTTACTTCCACTTCAGATACGCTTATCGCTTTACAAAGATGAAAATATGGCTGCTTTCTCGTGTGATGCCGGGCAACTGAGATTTACACGTGTCATATACCAAATTGGTTTCTCTGAGATATAAACAGGTATGTCTTAGAACAGACAAATCCTATTGTAGCGGCGGTTGAATTCTCGTTATCAGGTCGAAGGAATTTCCGTGGGCTTTACGATTATCCTAGAATACGCCATTGAAATGTAAATGTATTTTGCGTGCGTTTAGATAAGCCGCCAACAAGAGGGCACTCGTACCGTGACTCATTGCGGCATCAATTTTTCTAACAATGGAAAAACTGGTTTCGAGATTTAACCGTATTAAAGTAGGGCAATGGCGTCTCGCACCGTTCAAGTTCTCCGTCGGCGTTGAGCGAGCCATCGACGTGGTTAGAAAATCAAACAGCGTTTGCAACTATTGCATCTTTTTTCTAACTTAAAATAAGACGCGCGAGTGCAAAAAAAGAAAAAAAGCAAGTTCTGTGTATCCTTGGGCCACTTTTCCCTTTGTACAGCCCTGTGCCAGATTTTATCAGTGTTACAATTTAAAGTGAAAAAAGAAAGAAAATATCGTGATTATTGGCGTTGATCATTCGGTAATTAAAATTCGTATTATTCGTGATCCATATCTTACTGCTACTGGCACCGGGAGACAATTGCATCCTATTTAATATTCAACAGAAAACGGTCCCCATTTATACCGAAGCCCCTCGCGACGAACTTTCCGTGCCGACCAAGAGCAGCTTTGTTATTCGCGAAACGCGTATATACGAATACGTATTGATACGTTTCACTTGGAAAACCGATAGTTTCGCAGACTTCCTTTGTGAATTCTATCGGACGAAACTTCACGTTCAGATGGATTCATGAAACGATTTTCGCGAATTCCATTCATAACGCGTTATATACCGAAATAAAAGCATTAACACACACTTGGCAGTTTAATTCATGCATTTCATATTAATATTCACAATACCAATCCTTTAACGCGTCATTCGTCGCTGTGCTTCTTTCATCCCATTTCACTGGCTATTCACGTTCGCTTGTCGCTAATTGTTACGTCTTTACGTATCGGTCACCGTCGGAACACGTTCTTCTCGATTCCTAACCTATAAAAATAAACGTTACATGGAATCGGTTATTTTATTATAATCTGATTGAAATTATTTACTATCGTGTCACTTCTCATAAATTAGGGTGATTATCGATACATGTATGTTCTAACTGGATTAATCGTCGAATAATTTCGCACGTAAATAACGCGAAGCAACTGGCGTCTGGAGCGGGAGGCGGGCGCCCTCT
>NW_016909464.1:292551-305945 GCF_001483705.2 Eufriesea mexicana
CTTTCCCTTAGTTCTCGCATCATTCTTCGTTCGAGTGTCGGCCGCTTGGGGCTCTGATCTCTTTTCTCTTAGAGTATCCTTCTTCCTGCGATCGACGCCTGTTATACGGAGGCGTTGGTACTCTTGTCGCTCCGAACACAAAAGAATCACCATGACAGTTTTTCTCGTCGGTATTTTTTTTTTTTCTTCTCTCTTTTTTCTCCATTTTTTTTTAGGGCATGTCGTTTTCAAAGGTGAGGCAGCAAACAATGGCGTACGGTGCATATATGTATATGGAATGTATTATTTCAATACGCTCACGACTTAGCCGACCAGTCCAAATCTCGGCACTCGGCATTATTATACCGGGTTTTCTTCCATCTTTGTTAAAATAGCTGGCAGGCTACCAGATTTATATCTCTGGAGTACGATTAAAGAACCAACGTTGAAATTTCGTTCTTCAAGATGGCGCGCATTAACGTTATTGTTTCTGGCCTTATTATGATTTGATCGCTGACGTTACCAATATTTCTGTCGTGTCGTCATACGAGAGATAGGTGAACCGAATTTCCATTGATAAAATGTCTCTGTATTGCGTCAACGTTAAATAAAGCGTATTGAGTAATCGTTGGCCGTCTTGTATTCCTAAACGAAAATATCGTTGCGGGTTACTCACGTAGGAAGTTGCGGTGCACATGATGAGGCATTTATAATTATTCGAACGATTACATATGCTGTTTTTAATATACGAGAGTTAAAGTGAAATATTCGAAATAGTAACGATATATATAAAAAGGAATTTTCGAGGTTATATGAATAAAATTAGAAAATACTTCAACGATATATACAGTATTTAGAATATATTTATTACGATCACGTATCATTGGTGAATCACAAAAATATTACACGGGTAATATATAATATTAGTCAAAACCACCATTAATTAAAAAATAAGAAGTTAGAATATAATATTGATTCATTTTTGGTATAACAGCCTTAAGACGACTTTCCATTTAACTCACTAGCGCCACCACGGTTCATATCTACAATAAGCGTAAAATAAATATTTTATAATAAATATCTATGTTATTGAATTATTTTCTAATTTTATTGATATAATTTTGGAATTTTCTTTTTACTACGTATATCCTTTTTATTACATATTGTTTTAAGCATTTTAGATAAACGTACATATTTCAGTTATTGGAGTAGATAAGCAAATTATGTTCGTAATTTTTTTATTATTTATATTTTATGGTTATTTGTAATATTATTTATTAATTATTTATTAATTAAATATTTAATATTTTTAGTATGTTACAAGAATTGATTGCAATGTATTTAATAATAACAAAGAAAATATATATAGTGAAGAAGAATATGATATAATTTACCAAAAATATTGATAATCCTGAAGTTCTATAAAAAGTAACTTTGAAAGAAGGTTTTGTTTATTATAGTATATTAATTAATTATTACAATTAATTAATATAATATATACAATAATATATACTAACATAATTAATTAATCAATTAATATTCAATAATAAGGAAGAAGTATATGGAAAGAAAGTGTGGTCTCAGTTAATAAAAATATTGCTAATTTTGAAATGTCACGAAAACTAATTTCGAGGAAATATTTTTGCCTATTATTGTAGAATACCAAAAGAAATCGCGAATCGGCTATTGCCAACAAAAACAAATTGTAAACCGATCGATATCTTCTAGAAGCAAATCGAAAAGTTATTCTATATACCAAAATTAAGTTGCGCGGCTCCCCTACGGGGAGATGAAGCGCAGGTCAAGGAAATTATAAAAGCGTGGTCCTTGACAACCAAAACAGAGTCCTTAGAAATCAGTTGTGACCAGAACAAGCGTGAGTCGCTTGGTGTTGGAAAAGAGTTTTAAAAGAGTGCGTGTTTGTGTGTTTTCGTTATCTTGGTTTTCTTTCCTTAAGTTAAATCAGTTTACGAGTTTTGAGTTTGTGTTATAGTGTTCTTGTTCTTTCGTGAATTTTCGGTGTCTCAAGACCAGTTCTGCCATCCTACAATTCCTTTAATCCTGTATAAAGACAAGCATATTAACAGATTCGTAGTACTTTAATAATAATAATACAATAATAATAATAATAATAATGGCAAATATTTAAGAATTAAGAAAAAGATACACTAAACGAATCAAATTAATTTAAATATTAATACTCACTTGCCTCTTTATTTCCTTTAATCCTGTATAAAGACAAGCATATTAACAGATTCGTAGTACTTTAATAATAATAATACAATAATAATAATAATAATAATGGCAAATATTTAAGAATTAAGAAAAAGATACACTAAACGAATCAAATTAATTTAAATATTAATACTCACTTGCCTCTTTATTTCCTTTAATCCTGTATAAAGACAAGCATATTAACAGATTCGTAGTACTTTAATAATAATAATACAATAATAATAATAATAATAATGGCAAATATTTAAGAATTAAGAAAAAGATACACTAAACGAATCAAATTAATTTAAATATTAATACTCACTTGCCTCTTTATTTCCTTTAATCCTGTATAAAGACAAGCATATTAACAGATTCGTAGTACTTTAATAATAATAATACAATAATAATAATAATAATAATGGCAAATATTTAAGAATTAAGAAAAAGATACACTAAACGAATCAAATTAATTTAAATATTAATACTCACTTGCCTCTTTATTTCCTTTAATCCTGTATAAAGACAAGCATATTAACAGATTCGTAGTACTTTAATAATAATAATACAATAATAATAATAATAATAATGGCAAATATTTAAGAATTAAGAAAAAGATACACTAAACGAATCAAATTAATTTAAATATTAATACTCACTTGCCTCTTTATTTCCTTTAATCCTGTATAAAGACAAGCATATTAACAGATTCGTAGTACTTTAATAATAATAATACAATAATAATAATAATAATAATGGCAAATATTTAAGAATTAAGAAAAAGATACACTAAACGAATCAAATTAATTTAAATATTAATACTCACTTGCCTCTTTATTTCCTTTAATCCTGTATAAAGACAAGCATATTAACAGATTCGTAGTACTTTAATAATAATAATACAATAATAATAATAATAATAATGGCAAATATTTAAGAATTAAGAAAAAGATACACTAAACGAATCAAATTAATTTAAATATTAATACTCACTTGCCTCTTCATTTTCTTTAAGTTGTATATAAAAGCAAGTATATTAACAGATTCACAGTACCTTAATAATAACAATAACAATAACACATATTTTGAATTAAAAATAAGATACACTAAACGAATTAAAGTTAATTAAAATATTAATACTTACTTGCCTCTTCATTTTCTTTAAGTTCTATATAAAAGCAAGCATATTAACAGATTCATAGTACTTTAATAATAATAATACAACAACAACAACAATAATAACAATAATAATAATAATTATAATAATAATCATAATAATAATAATGGTATATATTTTGAATTAAGAAAAAGATACACTAAACGAATTAAAGTTAATTAAAATATTAATACTTACTTGCCTCTGTATTTTCTTTAAGTTCTATAGAAAAACAAGCATATTAACAGATTTACAGTACTTTAATAATAACAATATTAATAAAACATATTTTGAATTAAGAAAAAGATACGTTAAACTAATTAAAATCAATTTAAATACTAATACTCGCTTCCATGTATACTTACTTCGAGTTGCACGCAAAGAAACAAATGCGATAAAATTTGCGATAATTTAATAAAATCAACAACAAATATCAGTTCTACCAATTCCTGGAGGATCAGTAAAAGACACCAAATCTCAAATCGCTGGCATCGGTGTGAAAAAGTGTAAATAGGAGAGAAATGGTTTTAGCATAGCGAGAAGAAAAACAGATGCAGCCAGGACGCAGGATCGAGAATGTAGCTTGATGGTCACAACCCCGTCTGCCGAAGACAGTGTTCTCGGCGAGCCTTCGGCCAGCCAGCGATTTCACGGGTCGTTGTCGTGGCTTCGGGTCGGTCACTGATCCACACCGATGATCCTGAGAAGCTGTGGTAAAAGTTTATACCGTTACGAAAGTGAGATGTCGTGCAGCGAATATACGCAGCGTTGCTCGAAACGTGCTCCCGGGACATCACAGAGAACCGGAAGCTCTAGTAACGCGCCTTTCGTTCGGAATTGCAACGATGCACGGCACGTTATACCAAGGTCGTTATTCGAATCTACTTTTCGAGGACGGACGCTTTTTTGTCGAGTTTCACCTCGTTTCTATTTCTACTGCTCCAATGATCATTTCCGCGGAGTTGTCCAATATAATTGCGTTTCATTAGGACTTACGGTGGCTAATTATGACGATGCTTATGAACGATTTGAAGAATAGTTTTAAGAGGAAATAGTATCCAGTACAACTTGTGCGTTCGTTTTACGCCAGATTAATGACATTTTGTTTATATTGAGAGTATTTATAATTATTGTTATGGTTACTAGGAGTATTTAAGTTTGGGAACATTTTGATTGGATTGTGGAAAGAAAATGGAGGTTTAAATAATTTTTTCTTTGAATTTGGTTTGCTATGTTAGGTTACTAGTAATTTTTAAATTTGAGAACATTTTGATTGGATTGTGGAAAGAAAATGGAAGTTATTAGTAATTTTAAAATTTGGAACATTTTGATTACGGTGGAGAATAAAAATGGTGTTTTAAATTTTCCTCTTTTTTAATTTTGGTTTCCTACGTTGTGGTTGCTAGTAATTTTTAAATTTGGGAATATTTTGATTGGATTATGGAAAGAAAATGGAGGTTTAAATAATTTTTTCTTTAAATTTGGTTTGCTATGTTATGGTTACTAGTAATATTTAAATTTGGGAACAGTTTGATTGGATTGTGGAGTAAAAATGGAAGTTATTAGTAATTTTAAAATTTGGAACATTTTGATTACGGTGGAGAATAAAAATGGTGTTTTAAATTTTTCTCTTTTTTAATTTTGATTTCCTACGTTGTGGTTGCTGGTAATTTTTAAATTTGGGAATATTTTGATTGGATTGTGGAATAAAAATGGAAGTTTAAATCATTGTTTTTTTTTAATTTGGTTTGCTATGTTATGGTTACTAGGGATTTTTAAATTTGGGAACATTTTGATTGGATTGTGGAATGAAAATGGAAGTTTAAATCATTGTTTTTTTTAATTTGGTTTGCTATGTTATGGTTACTAGGGATATTTAAGTTTGGGAACATTTTGATTGGATTGTGGAATGAAAATGGAAGTTTAAATCATTTTTTTTTTTTTTTTAATTTGGTTTCCTACGTTGTGGTTACTAGTAATTTTTAAATTTGGGAACATTTTGATTGGATTGTGGAATAAAAATGGAAGTTTAAATCATTTTTTTTTTAATTTGGTTTGTTATGTTATGGTTACTAGTAATTTTTAAATTTGGGAATATTTTGATTGGATTGTAGAATAAAAATGGAAGTTTAAATAATTTTATTTTTCAAATTTTAATTCTATCTATAAACAAATATTGTATATTTTTTGTTATTTTTACATTTATTTCATATTTTTCTTTTTAACTTTTCACAAAACAAATAATATTTGCGCAGCATAGTTTTAAATATAGAATACATATTTCAGTGTTGTTTTAGATATGTTAAAAATACAAATATTTTTGTTTTCAAAATTTATAATAATTATTTTAAATCTTTACAATATTTACACCTGTTTCGTGTTCTTTTTCTGTTCTATATATAGATCCTAACATAAATAGATATATAAATAAATAACGTCACTATAATTTAATGAGAAAGTATTAATCATTTCCATATTCTTGTCTTTGTGATTAGTATAACTTTAATAATGATTATAGCTGTCGAATCTAAAATTTGACTGGAAATAATAAAATAACAATTAAAAGTAATAAAAAATGAAAAATATCGAGAAAAATTATTAAAAATCGTACTAAAAGAATGATTTTTAAATAATATCATTATTTAATATCCCCATTGTAAGTTTGATGATTATTTTCAGCCATTTTGCATAATGTTTCGTTAGAACAATCAAAGAGTTCTAATTTTTTATTGATATTATACTTTCTTCGCGTTAATAAGGTTATTAATATCAGTATTATTCTCCTTTTTACATTAATGAAGGATATTTTTCTTATTAAAAATTCTAATTTTATATCAATTTTGTAAATGATATTGCAGTAATAGAGAGATTCTTGCACAACATCATACATGAATATTTCAAATTTCACAGCCATTTCGAAAATGGTTGAGGTTATTAACAAAAACTAATGACGAATGATAACATCAACATCCTCACCACCTGCGTCATCCTTCGAAGAACTTCCTGGCACAATTGCTAATACACTATTGAATAAAAAGTTGCGTACTTCTTGTAATTATGGTTTCCTTAATTATGTTTCAACTTAACATGATTTCTTTACTTATTCATATTTTACGAGAAATAAAAATATTTTTACTAACTAAAATTTACTATTGCATAGATTCTATGCAAAGCAAGGTTATAAAATATCGACGTTTTATTTCTGACATCATTTTTAATTTTCTTCCGTCTTATTACTTTTATTTTTATTTTTTCAATCTTTTACATCTCATATAAAATACTAGATATACAAATTATTAATTGAAGAATACGTATTTTTCTTTTTAAAATTGTTATATATATTCCATAAAAATGATTATATATTATATAATTATATTTATACATTATTATTATTATTATATAATAAATAAAATTATTATCGTTATATATATATGTATTCTATAAAAATTAGTTCATAAAATTGACTATTTATTTAGTTTATAAATTTGAATATATCTCTAAATAATAAAAAATAATGATAATAGTAAATTTAATAATATATATACAAGTTTGAGAAATCAGTCAAGAAATATATATTTTTTTCAATTAAAGAATCAGTGAAAGGATTTTTAAATGCCACAGAATAAGATATGTAAATTTTGTGGTAACTTATTCGTGACATTTACTTTTCAATAACAGAATAAAATAATAGTAAGATATAAAGATAAAATTAAATTTAATGATAAACATTAGCATAATACGTAGCACGAATTTATTAACTAAATTTCTGTATTTTCTTTATTAACAGAGTACGTAAATAATGAAAGTTCTTTGAAATATACTAGTTCCGAAATAGTAATTCATAAAAACTTTTCTCGCGTTATGTAATATCATCAGTTATATAATTTCTACCGTAACGTTATTTTATGCCTGTCTAAATACATCACTGTGTAATTTAAATAGACAATTATTATCTAACATAACACTAACCGCGTTACACTCATCGCACTTACGTAGACGTACGAAATGCTTTTAAAGCGTGCTTTCTAAGCGTGTACGCGACTGTATTTGTAAAGAAAATTCATTAAATTTTTTAATGGTCGTTTGTTCAGTTCGTAAAATCTTTTGCAATTTTGATTTACGTTCATTATTATGCAGATCGCTTCCTTCAAGCAGCAGTTTGTTAAATTGACAAAGTATAAAAAGTATAAGTTAAAGGATATACATATTTCTGTGTTCGTAGTTGATAATTATTATTTTAAATCTTTCAGTGAGATATTTTATTTTTTTAATTGTTTTTACAATTGTTTCACGACACTTTTTTATCAAATACATAGTTTCTGTGTTCCATATTTTTTATTTATAAAAATATTAATTATGAAAATTAATTGCAATTATTTTAAATCATGACTATAATATTTTATTTATTCTTTTTATATCTTAACTATATTTTATTTGTTTATTTTTTTTTATATCTTGAATATATTTTAACTATATTTTACTTGTTTATTTCTTTTTATATCTTAACTATATTTGATTTATTTATTTTTTTTTTATATAAAAAAGGTGACTTTCAGTCACCATTTCATAAAATTTGGAATATATTTAATTAATATATCTAATTTAACGTAATGTAACAGTGTGCGAGGTATCGAAATCAAATAATTCTACAATTCTGTTATTATACAATTCTTTATTTACTGCTCAAAAAAGTATCGTCAATTATACAATTCTTTATTTACTGCTCAAAAAAGTATCGTCAGTTTTTTAATAGAGAATCTTTGAATTTCTACTCTTCTCCAGCCAAAAAATCCTCGAGTGCAAAGGGTTAACTATATTTTATTTACTTATTTTTTTTAATATTTTATTATATTTTTTTTATTACATTTTACACGTATTTTGTATTTTCTTTTATTATTATTTTTCACAAAATAAATAATTTTCGTGCCGTATATTTTTAAATATAGAAAACATAATTTGGTGTTGTTTCACATGTGCTAAACTGTTAAAGAATTATTAAATAATTCGGTTCAAATGTGAAATATGAAATTTAAAATTTAATTGTCGAAAAATTATAAAACGTATGAAATGAAAGAAATAGAAGGAATAATGGAAAGAAATTTCAGATTGGAGAATAGTGTTCCATAAAACGATTAAGAATTCCCAAAGGCTTATTTTTCTCACAAATTGTTGAGAAAGTTACCTTTACCTCACAACTCGAGCATCGCATAAATGTATTTCATAATCGTGCAACGTTTTCCTTCTGAGTACAACGAGGCAAAATCATCGGAGAAAATTAATTAAATATTAACGGAAATACTTTTCGAGAAAGTCCTCTGCTGTTTCAAATATTCATCAAACGAGAACGTTCCAATTAATTATTATTTGACAAACCGAGTTGTAAAGAAATAATTACATTTCAACGTTATTTGTCATGAATATCTCAATCTAGTTTCGCTTTCTAGACATAAAATGTACGCTCAGCAAGTCTCGATTCTAGTTTTCCTTATTAACAAAAAATAACTGCAACACGATAAAAAATTATTTCTTAGAAATTTCATGAAAAAAGGAGCGAGAAACTTATTAATAAAATTACAAATTAATCAATTAATATACCCTTTTATTGCATATTTCAATGCGTTTTCATTAGTCAAATGTATAATTTATAATATGCAATTTATATTATTCATTTATAAATAATTTATAACATTCTATTATATATAATTCAGAATATTTAATTACATATAATTTACAATACTCAATCATATGTAATTTATAATAGACAATTTATGATATTCAATTACATATAAATTGTTATATTCAATTTATAATATTTTATTATATATAATTCATAATATTTAATTACATATAATTTATAGTATTTAATTTATAATGTTCTATTATATACAATTCATAATATTCAATTACATATAAATTATTATATTCAATTTATAATATTCTATTATATATAATTCATAATATTCAATTACATATAATTTATAGTATTCAATTTATAATGTTCTATTATATACAATTCATAATATTCAATTACATATAATTTACAATATTCAATCATATGTAATTTATAATACTCAATTATTGATATTCAATTACATATAATTTATGATATTTGGTTTATAGTCTTTGATTACATATAATTTATAATATTTGATTAAAAAATATTCCAAGTGAATTATTAGTTTTCGATATAAATAAATAAATAATAACGCGCAAGAACAACGAATCCGCGGAGCCCGCGATTATTTTCTAGAACCGAATATTGCGTTGTCAAATTTTTCACACGTGCAGTTTTTTCGATTTTCCATCAGATCCTCTCCCAAACGTCAATACTCGTCCACCCGCTGTATTATGCAATCGATGCATGTCAATCAAAGTGCGTCCACTCGTGGCAAATTGTGTACACGCGATAAAGTTCAGCGCACGCAGTCTCGAGCATTTTTATGCAAGAGAACGCGATTGGAAATGCAGTTGGCTGTCATTACACTCGCGAACCTAGTTGTGTGGTATTCTTTCTCGCCCTATTCTCCTACCACCTCCATCAATCCTCTCTTCCCCCACCATCGCCGACACTGTCGAATCCTAGCGTCTTTCTCGCTTACCTATCCGATTCCCGTCATTCTTCGCGTCTTTTACTGTTCCGACGATTCTCTCCCCACCACCTCGCCGACGGTTTCGCTTTATCCCGCGAGCATCGGATCAGAGCTCAGAAACGTTGCAAACCTCGTGAGAGCCACTGTTGAAATGAATGAATGCCCATTCCACGATCTATAGAACCGATCGCTACAGCTGGCATGCAGGCGTAATTCGATAGGAATGCATTTTCCTATAACGAAACAGGCGTAACCCGGAAGGCGAAATTAACGTTCTGCGCGCTGCATCTTTCCTTGAAATTTAGTGCCCGATCAGTGGTTGGCTGAACCGGACAAGGCCACCGGACATTTCCATGTGTCAGTGGGGTTAGGTATTACGTAAAATTCCGTGGCGCTACTTGTACAAAGTTTGCGCATACGAGTTTTTAAATGGAAATCGAAAGTTTCAGGTGTATTAAAATTGTGTTAATTATTATTGAAAGTACGTCGTTTATTATGGTTATTAGGTAGTATTATTCGATTAATTTTCATTATTAGCTAAAAGGCTGGTGAACTAGAATTTATTATCGATATTTTGCTTTTATTCCGCACACTAGCGAAAGCTATCTTCGCCATTAAAAATTCTAGTTTTAGATTAGTTACATAAACAACATGGCTTCGTTCCGGTTCTGATATTTATAGTTTGTTGATTATGATATTTTTATTTCAACGAAATAAATATAGTTTTAATTTTCATTTTGAGTTATTGTTTTAGGTTAATGAAACGTGCTTAGGTTAGGATTTCGAGGTGATATAAATTGAATTGATCTTTCGATAGTATTATCAATTAACTATTAGATCGTAATGGTACGAGAAAGTGACGATGAGAATGAAAATTCATTATAGAAAATCATGCATTCTCACCCGCTGGATCAGCAATTTTCCTAGAAAAGAGCCCGAAGGCGAGAATCAACGAGCCGTGGGAACCGTTTGCGTTTAGTTAGCAAAACGGATTCCGATTTCCATCATAACTACCTGTCCTGGCACCATATGCCTTTCAACGTTGCTTATACAGGGCGTTTCCAGAATTGTAAGATACAAGCAGGGAAGAAGTGATTCGTGTATATATACGCGAATATTGTATTAAATATCATTTACTTTCCTTATTATTTCTTTTATTCATATTCTATATTTGTTTTATATTTAGTATATATTATTTAATTTATAATTATATTTAATTATAATTTCTTTTTCGAAAAGTATGCGTAATTTTTATTCCTATTTATATGTGTGAAATAATATATTACAGAATATATTTAATTATATATTTAATAATATATGTAATGTATTTAATTACAACTTCTTTTTCTAAAAGTGAACGTAATTTTGATTCCCATTTGTACGTGTTACAAAATAATTCATATATTACAGAATATATTTAATATATTTAATTACAATTTCTTTTTCTAAAAGCGTACGTCATTTTTATTCCTATTTATATGCGCGAAATAATTAATATATTACAGAATATTTACTACGCTTAACGAATTAAATATTAACATGAAATCGAAGTGTTTAAAATGATATTAATAGAATTATAAAATAGTTCAGTGATATATGTAACGTTTACAGTATTTTTACTAGAATAGCGAACCGTGGTGGCGCTAGTGTGCCCAATAGAAACTCACCTGAAGACTGTCATAGTAACAAAAAAAGAATGAACATTGAAACTTGTTATTTTTTAATTAATAATGTTTTTAATTATCGTTATACATCGTATTTGAATTCCTTTGTTCGAATTTTTCATCGATAATTCGTGTTTGTAATAAATACACTGTAAATATTACATATGTCATCGAATTACTTACCAATTTTACTGATATAATTTTGAAATTTCTTTTTTGCTGTATATATGTATTATTTTCTTTCAAATACTTTCAAATACTTAATTTATCGTGTGTATTTCGCTGATTAAAAATAGCAGATACGAAAATTTAAATACTTTTGTGTATGAGTGTACACTGTACACGTCTTACATTAATCATTTATTAAAATAAGAACATAGTCATTCATTTAAAATGTACATATACGTTCTTATAGCATAAATATGTTTATATATGATTTTCGTTATATAAGATTATTTTCATTTTCACTTATATGTATTACTTCAAATACTGCAATGTTCAATTTATATATTTTTCGTCTTCAATTTTTTCTTATTAAAAATGCTCTTGATTTTTAATAATGTTTATGTGAATATTCTTTTTATTAACTAAAATTGCTTCTATTTATACCAGAAATTTTTCAGATTTGAACATAATCAAGGATTAAAAAGTATATTCAAAATACAGAATTGTTCTATATAAAGCTTCGTTTTTATTAATTTTTATGAATATCACTCAGAATTTGGAATAGCTTAACAATAGAACTATCAGTCTGATTAAAATGATTAATTTTAAGAAAAAAATATAGTAAAACTAGATATTTAATATATTTCTTAATTGGATTAATTAAATAATTAAGATATGCAATGAGTTAATATGTGAAGAAAATAACAATCTTCAAGATATAATACATAATAAGTATAATGATACATATATTATAATATACATAATAGGTATAATAAGTATGACGATTAATTTAAATCATTTAATGACTAAATTGGTATGATGGGAATAAATCTTTATTATTATTTATTCGATATTTAAATACAGATTGATGGTTTCACTGTTAAAATCATGCAATATTAATTGAAAAATTAACGAAAATGTAAGAAAAAATCGTTTCCCATGAATAAAAGGATCACGAATACTTTTACAATATTTTTCCATAATTATTGAGGACGACTTTTATTATTCCCGTGATAAATTATTTATTTAACATAACTCAAGTGAATACTCAAAGAATGTTCAATTTGGAATAAAAGGAAAATCGTTCTACGTTTACAGGTTATTTTGACACGAAAGTCATGTTGTTTGTAATTTATAGCACAATTCTAGAAACGTCCTGTATAAATAATAGGATGATCACTGCAAAATTTCAGCTTCGGCATTTATGAATAGCCTGTTGGAAATAAACGCCGTACGAGTACTGAAATACGCGGTTCGCTGGATAAATGGTAATTTTGAGATTCTGATGAATTTAAACTCTATGGTTTACCCGATCAAATACGAGACAACGATTGCAGATTGCAGCAAACTGAAATTGCATATACATATCGAACAGTGGGCGTAAGTAGACTATACCGAGATATGCAGGCTGAATGTGAGGGAACGAAAATGGATGGAATGATATTTGTCTCCTTAATAAATGCAGATACAAATGTGTAATATATTATGGATAAAACACCAGAAATAGTCTTGTACATTTTGGGTCGGATTATTTCATTATGCAATATGAAATTTTTTCAAATGAATTATAAAAGATAATATATTTGATATATATATATCAAATTTTATTAAATATATTTTTATATA
>NW_016909464.1:305958-308359 GCF_001483705.2 Eufriesea mexicana
ACATAATAGTATATAATAATAAATATACTAAAATATGTAAAATCAATATAATAAATAAAATATAGTATGGCATTAATATAAAATAAAATAAATACATAATATACTACATAATAGTATATAATAATAAATATACTAAAATAAGTAAATTAGATATAATAAATAAAATATAGTATGGCATTAATATAAAATAAAATAAAGGATTTTGATTTTTATAAATATAAAGATTTGTAAAATATATTTTTATATATTCCTCATAAGAAATTTATTAAATGTATTTTAATACGTTTTATAGGATTTTAGTATATCAGTGAGAGTATTTCGACCAAACATTGTTCATGTTTCGATACGTTGCTCTGTTCACATAATAATAAAGAACATATCAAAATATACAATATCATGCAAAATATAGAGAAATCTGACTTAACTGCTGTCAAAAAGTTTACATGTTAATTAAATCAGTGATGCTTAATTAAAATGCATTTGATGGTCAGTAGTTAAAATTTTTCTCAAAGAAAAATTCGATTTCCATTAATTCGGATTACCAAGAAACAGGTTTTTGTTTTGTTACGAACATGATGGAGTGTTACGTGCACATGACATCCGTTCATATTAAATCGAGTGTGCTTTCGAAAACAAAAACCATTCTTCACTATAAATTGCAGAACAATCATTTTCCATGGATGTCAAGTTAATAACTATCATTATTATAATATTACACTATGATTCATTTGTCACTGATTTATCAACTATATAATTATTTAAATATACAGTATTTATATTATCTATCTCTAGATATTTATGTATTTACAGATATTTATTTGTAAATATCATATATTAATATAAATTAATATAATATTTTATATAATATATATATTGTATTACATGCATTATGAATAATGTAATATTGTACATAACAATTATATTTATCATATTTTATTTAATATGATGTTATTTTATATTTCCAATACTTTAATATATAATTATTATGTAATATATGTAATTATTTTATAATACTTTAATACTATAATACAATATTATATTATATTCAATCTATTACCTATATATGTGAATTTATGAAGTATCTAATTATTTACACAAGAGGGATAATAATTTTTGATTATTTTTTCCGTGGCCATTACTTTCCATTGTGCAACAGAAATACTGAAAAAATGATGTCGTAATAACCTTAATAGAAATTACCCGTGAAAATTCAATTTACACTGCTTGCATAAAATTTCGATAACACATTTATAACTTCTCGTACTCCAGATTAATTACAAAAATGAAAAGAAAATTTAATTCTAACATTTCAGACTCAATTCATAAAATGGATAAAAAAATGCCATTTTTTAAATACATCAATAATTGGATATGCGTTTTGCATTATGCTTCTCGTACTCCAGATTAATTACAAAAATGAAAAGAAAATTTGATTCTAACGTTTCAGGCTCAATTCATAAAATGGATAAAAAAAATACCATCTTTTTTTAAATTGATGAATAATTGGATACGTTATTTACATTTATGCTTGATTAAAGTATTTCATTTTAATGATTACTTAATTTGTAATTCCTATTTTACCTCTTCAACCTATTGACAATACGTAATTAGGTATAATTACGTATACATACATTAGATCATGTACGATTATTTTATGTATATTCCAATCTACATACAGCATTACCATTCTCAACGGTACATCCTTTTACAGTTTTCGAAGGACGTTGTTCACCTTCTAACCAATATCCTAGTAATTGTTCTCGAGTAATTATTAAGCTGAAAATTATATAACACTTGATACGTACATTTAAACGTACGTGAGAATTACACTTATAGAATCGCATTTCAATATTTGATTTATGAAAAACCTGTAATAAATATCGTTTTAACATTTTTTTCGCTGTGTTTAATAATTATTCCTTTAGAATGGTAATATTGTATTTTTCTTCAGGCTAAAAGGCCAGAACTTATGAAATAAATGGCAACAACTTGAAATAAATATGTTACGAGATGTTCTTTTATAAAACTTCGGTATAGTATAGTACATGATATACATTTTATGTCAGATTACAGTATATAATATTGATATACAATACTATATAGTAATCCATACAGGAATACTATAATAAACTACCATATTGTAATATATAATATGGTAATATAATATTATATTGTAGTATAGTTATGGTATACTATAATTTATTGTCACATTGTAATGTTATTATTATATTATATTATTGCACTATTGTCATGATGTATTATGGAATTATTACTGTATAGTGTAATATCACTGTATTATACAGTAATATAATAATAAGATAATTCAGGAATTAATATTGCTAATTATATTTTTATTATATTATAGTATAGAATAATTATTATATTATTATATTATTATATT
>NW_016909464.1:308498-313576 GCF_001483705.2 Eufriesea mexicana
TTATAGCATACTGTAGCAATATTATAATATACTGTGGTATTATTACATTGTACCATAAAATTATTATAATATACTATGTTATTATTTTAATATATTATATAATTCTTACAGTATATCATAGCAATATTATAAGTATGCCATACGATTACTATATTGTGCCACAAAATTATTATAACGTACTATACTATTATCATTAGATACTAGTATAGAACTATAAAATTCTTATAGTGTATTGTAAGTGTACAATACCATTACTATACAGTGTCATAAAATTATTATTATGTACTATAATATTATTGCAATATATTATAGCAATATTATAACTATACTATATCTTTACTATACGATGCCATAAAATTATATCAATATCTAAAATTTAAAATAAACTTACACAAAATAATATTATCATAGTTGTACTTCACAACAGTTCCGCCATTACAAAATATCATATTATTGCGTAATATATTCAGAGATTTGCTATAGTCTATTACATATAGTATATATAGTATATAATAGTATTATAAATAGTATAGTATTAATTAATAGTAATATACTATAATATTAATACTATATAATAGTATGATATAGTATATAATAATATATACAATTATAAATCGCAGTTTACGTTCATATATAAATTTCTCATTAGGAGCGCGATACATTTTACATACGTTTGCATCTCATCCTCGGAATCGAAGACTCTTTCCTCCGTAATTGGCGCTCTGCTCTCCGCGAGTCGTAAGTGAGCCACGAGGTTAAGCAGGCTTAGATAAATCCCCGTTCGGTTACTTTTCTAACTATTCCTAAAGGGACGCGATTAATCCTTGTTTAGCCGGAACGCACGGTGTACCGTAAGTGGTATTTTTTCGGTTCACCGGCGTGCAGGAATTCAACGATTACATTGACACTGTATCTCCGGCCACCACCGGGTCCAATAGTTCTCTGCGTCTATTGCAGAACAGAGTACTACGTGAGTCATCGAAACTGTAACCTGCTTTTTTCCCAGTCAGCCCTGTCCACTGTTCTTTATCGACTGGGATAGATCGCTACGAACCGTGCGTATTATTTCTATTCCCTATGTTCGGTGCTCGCACATCATCGTTATTTTCCAATTTCGATACGTGGCACGATAGAAAGCGGATTTAGACCGGTTACTGATTATATGGTTATCGGCCTCCTGTTATTGTTGACATGTAATTATAAAATTCCAGTTTATTATCGACAGTTCTATTACAGATATATATAATATAAGTATAATTATAATACCAATGATTTCCAAATGACTTTGAATTCCAAATATATTTCACAACATTCGAAAAATTAATACAACCAATTATTTAATATTGTCCCATCGAAATATAAATATTACAAATTTATTTTTATAGAAAATATAAATATTCGATAGATAATAAATATACAATTACAATAGCCACCATTTTCAGAAATTCCAAATATATGTTGAAAAATTATCCAAAAAATTAAATATACAGACACACACACACACACAACAATAAAATAATATATAATATATATATATATGTATGTGTGTATGTATATATATATACATTTAATTTTTTGTATAATTTTGCAAAATATATTTGGAATTTCTGAAAATGGTGGGTAGTGTATTTGTATATTTATTATTTATCAAATATTTATGTTTTCTATAAAAATAAATTTGTAATGTTTGTATTTCGATTGGAAAATATTAAATAATTGGTTGTATTAATTTTTAAATAATTTGGTTGTTTCAATTATTTCTTATTAAAAATTGTTATATGTATATATGAGATATTATTTATTATTAAATAATTAGTTATGATCTCGAGGTATTTAATTTATTAAAATTATTATAAACATATATTACGATTATTGAAATGTAATTATAAAATTCCAGTTTATTATCGACAGTTCTATTACAGATACACATATTATAAGTGTAATTATAGTACCAATGATTTCCAAATGACTTTGAATTCCAAATATATTTCACAACATTCGAAAAATTAATACAACCAATTATTTAATATTGTCCCATCGAAATATAAATATTACAAATTTATTTTTATAGAAAATATAAATATTCGATAGATAATAAATATACAATTACAATAGTCACCATTTTCAGAAATTTCAAATATATTTTGCAAAATATATCCAAATAATTAAAGATATATATATGAGATATTAATATTAAATAATTAGTTTTGATCTCGAGGAATTTAATTTTTTGGATGTATTTTGCAAAATATATTTGGAATTTCTGAAAATTGAGGCTATTGTAATTATATTTTTATTATCTATCGAATATTTATGTTTTCTATGAGAACAAATTTGTATAATATTTATATTTCGATTGAAACATTAAATAACCGATTGTATTTATTTTATGAACGTTATGAAATATATTTGAAATTTGCAGTCATTTGAAAATCATTGGTAATATAATTATATTTGTAATATTTATATTTCAATTGAAAAATATTAAATAACTGGTTGCATTAACTTTTTGAACGTTAAATATATTTAGAATTTGAATTCATTTGAAAATCATTGGTATTATAATGATATTTGTAATATTTATATTTTCATTTTAAATATCGATGATATACCGATTGAAATTTAATATTTATCCATGGTTATTCATAATTATGTAGAACATCGAATATATTATTAATTGTCAGTCACGTTGTTACACGATTTTAATTTATATTCATTTCAAATTTGAAATCGTTGAAAATTATTCATATCCCAATATCAAATATCATACATTAATTAATTTATGAAAATCTTATATACTAATACTATTTATATTTTCATAAATTTATATAACGTACTCATAATTAATTTTGTATCACATTTTTAATACCGTTTTCGCATTTTTGACGATATTATAATTCGTTATACGGTAGATCTTGATTTTCACGAATTTTTATCATTTAAATTCTGATTTTATACGCGGATGATGTTACCACTAAACTATCCAGACGTGAATGGCAAATTACGAAGCATTTACGAGAAGGTCGTAGAGGATAAAGAGACTAGATAAGGTTCGGTTTGTTAGTAAAACAACGCACGCGACCAGCTTATGGATCGAGTGTACACTGCGATAAACTCTGTTTGTTGAAATTCTCCAAATCATGTTCCTGCTTTTGAATACAACTATCTGTTTCATTATGTAATACTAACTAAAAGGTCCAATGATTAAATAGTAAAAATATTAATCGTACATTGAACACCAAATTTTGTAAAAATTATTTTGAAAATGCTATAAAATGCAATCATAAAACCCTCGAATTTTTTTTTAACGTAACAGGTGTTTAGAATTATTTTTAATATTCGTATATATCTCATCTTTTATTTAAATTTTTATTGGGATGAATTGTACGAAATACAAAGTAGTAAATATAATTTTACTTATTTTTCTCATAAAAATACTTGCACTCTTGTAAAATATTATTGGCAGATTTTCTAAATATTAATTTAATACGATAAATATTATTATCAGTATTTATTTTAATTATTAAATGTTAACCATGTTATTTTCCAATATACATTTTACATAAAATTCTATTCTAAAAATGGAGGAAAGCAGATCGTATTTTCCACGGTGTTATTCCCCTGTAATTTTATTTGAGTTAGATTTTTGTAAAAGGTGACATCACAAGGACAAAAACAGAGACGAATAACTGATAAAGCAGCTGGATCAAAATACCGAGATATTAGCGTCACAGTCGACTAATCAGCGAGTGATTGCACGGGGTAAAGAAACTCTCGCTACGTCACTGCGCTTTCCGCCATAAATATTTAAGCAATTGGAATCGCGTTCGGCGTATTAACCCCTTGCACTGCGATTTAATCGTGAAGAAGAATGCATTGAAATAGTACTTAATTTCAATTAACCACTGTATACTTATCCCATCAAAGACAAAATTAGATAAAAATTTTAGAAATTCTTCGAATTTTGTTTAACCCCTTGACTACGGCAAATTTTGATACGCAGCGGCCGTAGCATACGGCAGAAATTGAGTTACGATGTGCGCCATTTTTGTGAAAACAAGCGCCCTCCGTGTCAAAAAGCCTAACTACGTCGAGCGCTTATAGGCGCTCTCTGTGTCACAAACGCAGAATTTCTAAGCGTCCATAGTGCCTTCCATGTTACAAACGCAAAATTTCTAAGCGCCCATAGGCTCCCACAGTAGTCAAGGGGTTAAAACGTGAGAAATATAATTAGGATCACGTGATTAGTGTAGCTCACATTCGTGAAATTCAACATGGAGGACTCGTAATGAGTGACACTCGTCATTTCAGTGCAAAGGATTAATTCTTTGCACTCCGAATTAATTTCCAATTTGGTTGCCAAAAACTCCCTACTATTTTAAGTATTTTATTTGAAATTTACTTCACAGGCCAGTTCCTAGACTGCTATTTATTTTAAATAATTCTCTTTACTGATTATATTCATCCTTTAGTGCCGTGCCAAAGATAGAAGCATTGCATGTAGTCTTAATCATTCGAAGTCAAGTCTTTTGAAAAATAAAAAAGAAAAATAACATTCTTTGCGAAGAGAGCAAAGCAAAACAATAACACTTGTCTTAACACGTTCGTCGCCCAACGCGATTCGGTTGAGTTTCTCGCGGGGCCCAAATCCTACTGTCTGTGCGCTAGAACGTTATCGGACCGATGATTTGGATGCGTCTAGTACAGACACTGCTCGTTAGATGTTGGTCAACGAACCCTATTTACAATTTTCCATTTCCTGTGATCGTTTTGAATTACTATCAGCGAACTTGCATTTTGCAAATAACCAAACGATAGAACAGAGTAGCAGACTTGGTAAAGTTTTACCACTCGTAAACATATTGACAGACAATTACGAAAAATGTAAAAACACCACGACCTATTGTTCCAATTGTCCGAAATCACGTCAAATGTGTTTAGACTGTTTCAACGAATACCACGCGACATAGTGTAATGTAATATTTGATCCTAAATATAAATTAATAAAAAGTATAGTATAATGTGTATATTTTTAATATTTTTATGTTGTATATCCTATATTTATAATTCAGTGCTTA
>NW_016909464.1:313686-318342 GCF_001483705.2 Eufriesea mexicana
TACCCATCACCCATATATGAGTGACGTGGCGACGAACGTGTTAATTTTTGGCACAATTTTTGTAACCAGTAGCTATAGCCACCGATAGTAGCGGAGGAGTTACACATAGCTCTCAAAAATTATTGTAATTCATGTAGGGATACTGTGTGATTGGCAAATATAAAGAATAAGAGATGTTATTTTATTCTAAAATATATACTAATTACAAGCTAAGTGAGACTAGGAGTAGAGTGTAGACTAAAAGACCAGCCTGACAACTGATCTATGATTACGTAACCGACCAACACTCTCACGTCAACTCCCGCTAAAAACTCCGTACAGGACTGTCTCAAGACAGTTTAGTTTTACGCTATTGATGACTAGTCATTGCGATGGTAATCCTACTCACAATCACTATGAAAGGAACCGCAGGTTCGGATATTTGGTTCATGCACTCGGTCCAGTGGCCGCCGGTGGTGCGAGGCTTGTGGTAATGGTTAACATAGATGTAGGATCGGAGTTGGGTGGGTTGATTGAAGATAGTATTGTTGGCTTTTTAACAGAATAAAATAAGCTTATACATTGTAGGACGGATTTTAGTAAACTAGGCGCTTTGCTCCTGGGTAACTGAATCATGGATGAATACGGTATAAAATTAGTATGGTTCCTTGCTGTGATGGCTGAGAATAGACATACGACCGCAAAGGATTAATTTAGGAAAAGAACACCAAGATAACGCAACAAAACACACAAAGACGCACTTTTCATGATATAACGTAATATATTTTTTCACGTATCACAGAATTTTAATAATTATTTTAGTGATAACCTTGTTGCGGCTCCAGGAACGAACGTCCCAAGCTAAATGGGAGACTGGTTTGTGTCATTGCTAAGATCCCTTGATTTGCAGACACTCATTGTCACCTGGCCTGACAATGATTCATCCACTTGGGTGAACCTTAGCAACAGTTAATAAATCACCCTTAACCCTTTCGCTATGGCGGATATCGTCGCTAAGTCTCTCCCGGAGAATGAAGCGTCGTACCAATGATGGAAACATTATGATTATGGAGTCCCTAGCATTCCAGGCCAAGTCTTTTGAAGGAAAAGAAAAAAAGAGGAATGACCATCGCAATAGCGTTTGCAATTCTTTGCGAAGAGGAACAGTAGCACTTGTCTTAACCTCTTAACTACTGTAGGCGCCTATGGGCGCTTAGGAATTTTGCGTTTGTAACACGGAGGGCGCCTATGGGAGCTTACAAATTTTGCGTTTGTGACACGGAGGACGCCTATGGGCGCTTAGAAATTTTTCGTTTGTGACACGGAGGGCGCCTATGGGCGCTTAGAAATTTTGCGTTTGTGACACGGAGAGCGCCTATGGGCGCTTACAAATTTTGCGTTTGTGACACATAGGGTGACTATAGGCGTTTAGAAATTTTGCGTTTGTGACACGAAGGGCGCTTAGAAATTTTACGTTTGTAACACGGAGGGTGCCTATAGGCGCTTAGAAATTTTTCGTTTGTCACGGAGGGCGCCTATGGGTGCTTACAAATTTTGCGTTTGTGACACATAGGGTGACTATAGGCGTTTAGAAATTTTGCGTTTGTAACACGAAGGGCGCTTAGAAATTTTGCGTTTGTGACACGAAGGGCGCTTAGAAATTTTACGTTTGTGATACGAAGGTCGTCTATATGCGCTCGGCGTAGTTTGGCTTTCTGACACGGAGGACGCTTGTTTTCACAAAAATGGCGCACATCGTATCTCAATTCTTGTTGTATGGTACGGCCGCTGCGTATCAAAATCTACCGTAGTCAAGGAGTTAATTTTTACTCAATTTCTGTGGTCGATGACTATAGTCACCCATCGTGTGTAGATGGCGTCTCGTGACGAGTGACTATAGTCATCCATAGTAGCGAAAGGACTAATTTAACTCTCTTTCCAACACCGAGCGATTCACGCTCATGCCAGTCGCAATTAATTTCTGAGGACTCTGTTTTGGTCGACAAGGACCCTGCTTTTATGCTTTTCTTAACACGTTAAGTGCCCAGTCCGTTTTTCTTGCCGTTCCATTCAGGCTCAGATTCGGCCATCAAGTGGGTCACCGGCGGTGGGCGAAATGTTCATAAAACTCGGAGATACTGTCCCAATTGTTATAGCAGGAATTCCCAAACGTTGGGCCCAAAGATGGCGAAGAATTTAACACCAAAAGTTAGCACCTTTCGGTCCTAGTCTGGGCCGGGCCCGAACGAAAAGTCTAGCGCCGGCCCCGCGATAATACGGGTTTCTAAGTTTGTCATTTGACTCTCACCCTCACGGTGATGAGGATCTTTTTTGCTTGTATGGATGCTTACACACCAATTTGCATTCAGTCGTCACGTTTACGACAATCTGCATTTGTTATACTCCGAAAATAAAACGTATACGATGGTTCAGAAACAATCAAAGCAAGAATCACTCTCAAACAGTGTATTCCTTAGTTAGTACCTCTTTCGTAGGTTTACGCTTTTCGTTGAACAATATAATAAGTCTTATTATTCCGCAACTTTTTATCCATATAATATGAGCGAAGTTTTCAACGAGTATATTGCTGACCCTCTATCAGATTATTCGATACATTCAGAAGATTCTGACATGCAAGTCGAGGACAGTGATAGTAATTTGGGTCCAAGGAGAATATCAAGAGCTGTTCCATTACAATATTTGAGTGATTCCGATGATTGTAGTAATAGCGAAATGTCCACAGAATGACGAATATGCGATCAAAATATAGCATTTTAAGAAAATGTATAAGTTTGAAATATTTTCTTTAACTATTCATTGTTCGGAAACAAGCGAATGAGGCCGACGCTCAGGTTTTAACCCTTTGCACTCGAGAGGCGCCTCTCACAATCAGTCGCCATTTAATCAAATTCCAAAGATGGATGTTAATTAATATATCAAATTTATAGTTAACCAACGATACGTGGAATACCGAAGTAAAATAATTCTACGTCTTAATTTGCATAAGATTTCTTATTTACCGTGTTAGAAATATCGTCGACTTTATGGCAGAAATTCTTCGAATTAATATTTTCCTGTAACGAAACAATCGCCGAATACAAAGGGTTAAATTGCATACGATTTCTTATTTACCGTTTTAAAAATATCGCCGACCTTATGGCAGAAAGTCTTCAAATTACTATTTTCCTGTAACGAAAAAATCGGTGAGTGCAAAGGGTCAAATGTCTCATATGCCACCGGTGCTCAATGTGTTAACGTGTTAACCTACGCTTGACCTTCTCGTAGAGACCTCGCAGCTTAATTTTGTTCCCCAAAATAACTTTTCCATTTGCTTCTAGAAAATATTGATCGGTTTATAAGTGGTTTCTGTTGGCAATGGCCGATTCGCGATTTCTTTCGAAATGGTGCCCTACGATATTATGCATATTTCGTTTCGCTAACGTTCAGTCCAATCTTCTTAGCTATTTACTATCGCCACGTCTGCCATATAACTATTAGTATCACGATTGAGCAGCTTCTTGTAAAGCAACAAAGAAAGTTACACCCGAGCAACGAAGGCGTGGCAAGACTCGCGAAGCTGTTGAGTCATATAGTTGTAGTCATATGTGAATGCCAGTAAACGTATTCCCAGTGTTAAGAAACTCCATCGCTTTGTCCTCATAATCAGAATCCATTAGCTCGTTTAATTAATTAGTTAGACATTACAATCTCTGACAGATTTATACTTTTCAATAACAAGCTAATGATAAATTAACGAAGAATTACAACGAATATTTTAATAAATTTAGTAAATAAGTTAATTCTTTTTGTGGATAGAAATGGACACCGATATCTTCTACGATTTTTAACAGTTAACACGTTAGTATATTTAGATTATTGGAAAGAATATTAGAAGCTAACTTCAAATTCAAACTATTATCTTATGTTTTCCTTATTTTTATATACAACAAATGAAGAATGTCCAAAATTTTAGTTCTTTGTGAAACACTGTACTTCTAAGTAGAACAGATGTGTTTGTAAGAATAAATATGTATTAAAATTCTGAAATCGAGTACAATATTGGACAAACTTTTTGAAGAATACTTAATCAACCCGAATAACGGCGAATATAATAATTTTCTTTTCCGAGGCGAGACATTGTAACGTGTAATTATGGTTGCTGCGAATGTAACTGGAAATCATTTTTTGAGACATAAGATTACTAACTAGGGACATTAGTGTGGATAGAAATGGACACCGATATCTTCTACGATTTTTAACAGTTAACACGTTAGTATATTTAGAATATTGGAAAGAATATTAGAAGCTAACTTCAAATTCGAACTATTATCTTATGTTTTCCTTAATTTTATTAGACACTGGCTTTTTAGATACAACAAATGAGGAATGTCCAAAGTTTCGCTTCTTTTATTTTACTTCTTTGCGAAGCACTGTACTTCTAAGTAGAACAGATGGGTTTGTAAAAGTAAAGAAGCTAAATGTTTATATCGTCTTCTCTTCCTTTTATGAAATACAAGGCATTTGCGTGGATAGAAATGGACACCAATATCTTCCACGTTTTTTAACAGTTAACGCATCAGTATATTTAGATAAAAATATTTAAATAATGAAAACAACTCGCGATAAACTATTTTAAACAAAAAATTGATTGACACTTTCTAGAAAATTCTTCTCTCT
>NW_016909464.1:318387-358560 GCF_001483705.2 Eufriesea mexicana
AATCGTATAGTAAGCACCGCGTAGAATTATTTGATTTCGAAACCTCGAACGCTGTTATATGATGTTAAATTTGATTTATCAATTAACCCTTTGCACTCGACATTTATAACATTTGTCGAAGGTATTACCGACTGCTTTACGTAAATAAGATGAAATATAAACCTATACGCATGCAGCTATTGCAATATTTCGAGGTGGGACTAAAAATGTCCCACTGTGCGTTACGGTGCATCAAAAAGGTGGGACACTTTTAATCCCAGTGTGCCCTAAATAGTTAAGAAAAATTCCGGGCAAAGCACGAAATGTGAGACGATTTTGCAAAGTGTGATACGAAAAATGTTCGAATATTCAGCTAGAGAGAATAAGTGCAAAGAATTTTACTAGAAAAGTGATGACATATCGTGCCGACTGTATTGGATAGGTGACTGTACCACCTTTCCTTTGCTTAGAGTGCTTCAACGTGATTCCTAGAAAATGGGCGGGTATTTATATAATATAGTATAATACGATGTAATATGGATGAATATTTATGTATATCTCTTAATAAATATACCTATACGTTAAATTACATTTTTATTGGATAACTAAGACAATATATGTTTAATTCCTAATTATCTATCAAGTAGAACTTTGATTGATACAAACTACACTATCAGGACGCTGCTAATAATCCCATAATGGGTTGAATAGCGTAAATAAAAGAAAAAAGATAATACAGGGTGTCCCAAAAAGATGTATACACACTTTGCGTGATTATAAATAAATTATATTTATATTATAATAAATTAATATAAATTAGAAATAATGAGGTATTAAAGTGTGTATACGTTTTTTGGGACACCCTGTATATAATGTTATTATATAATTGTCTTTTTATATAGTTGAAGAATTCGAGATGAAAAATATGTGACGTCATTTAGAGAACAGAAAACGATTTCATAAAAGTTTCTTTTGCGTTAATAAATTCTTCGTTAGGTACTAATGATCATTTATTTTGTCGAGTAACTTGCATGTTCCGAATTCATCGATCGAGCAATCGATAAATTATACAGCATTTACGTAATTTGCGTATAATGTAATGTATCCTAACATGGTAAATGTAATTATATGTTCGATATTATATTATTTCATAATATAATATACAACGTATGCCATAATGTGCATATATACGTATATGTTATATACTATATTATATGTTATTGTACATATGTAATATTTAACATACTGCGAGGAGAAATTATTTTTCAGAAAGGAAACTAAGTAAAATTAAATGTTTAAAAAAGTATAGTAACTTTGGATTACATACACATGGTCAGTTTAAAAGTATTTAAGGTAAATATTGTCTATATCAATTGAACAATTCAGTATGATTATATTTGTGTATGGTACGATGTATTTACTTTAATAAAATATCTCTGGATATACTTCTATTGTACATGGCGCGTTTTCATAAATTAATTGAAATAACTATACCGTAAGAGATGGTGCTTGCTAATAAGAAGGAATTTTTCGAAACATCGACATAGTAAACGAATCGTGAAATTTTACACAGCCTCTCTGATCCGTTATGCTTTCTAACAGTAAACTCCTTTCTAATATGCCAAGCAGATAAATCATTTTCTTCTTATCTTTATCGATTTCTTGTTCAGATTGTTAAACACTCCTTTCAAATTTAATTATTTAATTACAATAAATTACATTATTATTGCACCTAATTGGAGAATATATAATTACTCGCTTTTTGCAAGTCTACCTTATCCAATTTAACAGATCGCAGTAAGAAATTGCTAGATTCATAACCTAGATATTCTGACAAAATGTGTGATTTTTATGTATAATAACTGAATGTGTACAATTCCTATTCTTATTTAAATATTAATATTTAATTAAAAATTGCTTGTAAGTAAAAATTAAATTAATGCTTAACCATTGTTACGAATATGATTCATAACCTAAAATTTCTAAAAGACGTAATTTTTATGCATGATAATTGAATATGTACAATTAATATTTTAGCAATAAAATATTTTTGCAATAAAAATTTATATAATTTTTATCATAATTGAATATTTGCATTTATTATTCTTATTTAACTATCAACATTTAGTGGATAAATTTTTAATAGTAAAAAATTAAATTAAGGTTTAACCATTGTAATTACAATGATTCATAACCTAAAATTTGTAGAAGAAACTTTTATGTATAATAATTGAATATTCGTACTTACTACTATTACTTAACAATAAATTCCAAGTAGCTAAGAACTAAATTAGTATCAAAACAATATTAAACGTTCTAAAAAGAAAACTATAAATACACTTCTTCGATACATTATATCAATTAAACAGTGTTACCAAAAATTAGTCGATTCAATATTTTATCCTTCTAAAATAAAGTTGGAGAATAATCATCAGTCATTCTGGTCACTTAATTTTCATCTTAATTCTAACCCCTTTTCTTTCTGAATTTTTGTTCGTATATATAGGGTGTCCAAAACAGTTGGAACCCAAACTGAGGCTACTGAGGTCACTGAGGTCAAATAGATGAAAGAAGCTCATATAAACCCGCCCAAAAAGGCTTTATTGAAAAAATATAATCATTATTTACGTACAAAATTCGTCTCACAATTCATTGTAAAAAATTTTTCCTTCTTTAAATTTCCGAAAATTTCTTACAAGAAAAGATCTTAAATATCTTTAAAGCCTTATATCTTTTTAATAAACCACTTTCGGGCATAAGTTTATCTAAACATTTTTCCTCTAACGCGTAACGCGTAGTCCAAGTTTGGTCCCAACCTTTTTGGACACCCTGTATATAGTTGTTTTTCCACAGTTCCCATTCGTATTAATTTTTATTCATATATAGTTTCCTCATTTTGTTCAAATTGTTATATGTACATTATGAGTCAGTCGACTTCAGAAGTGTGACAAATACTCGTGGAACTTGTGAGAAACCTCTACCCGTTGCTCAGCGCGGAGTAGAGACTTCGATGCCTGCATAGTCACGAAACGGAACGTCTTTCCATCGACTCATCGTCGTTCAGACCAGCAAAACCGGAGGCACGTCACCATATTCGTCGTTGCGTCTCGTCGCTCTAGAGAGGAGGAAGTTACTTCCGGTTGCTTTCAGCGTTGTCTCACGATCAGTACGAATTTCCATAAACCGTTTCTACTTATACGGTATAACCGAAGTAACGTTCGTTTCGGGATATCAAATAATTACATCTCCTGAAACTTTTCTCTTAGAAATCGAGCAGTGCGAGCCGTATGTAAAATGCACGCGGAATAGAGCATTCCCAGTGCCACAAAAACATAGAAACTGACTGCTCTTCCTGTGCAAAGTGGCTGCACTTAGATTAATTTTGAATTAATTTAAAATTTTTAAATTTCTTTTCCTTTCAAATTAATTTTATAATTTTCGATAATTACTTGGCTATTCATAGTGACGGCTATAATCCTTTGACCAATGAGGGTGCATAAAGGTGCTTTGAAATCTTGCACTTGTGATACTGTGCACACCTAAAGGCGTCCATAAATTTTGTTTGCTGTTAGATTTTAAGTATGTATAGTAACAATTTAATGCAGGATGCAAGGAAATAAATAATGTTGTTTTAATGTGGAATATAGGGATTTGATTATTATTATTATATGCAATAGTTTGTCAGAAATGTACACCTAACGTAAAGTTTCACCGTTCTCGGTGTACATTACAAATGGATTCCTACTGTTTGGTACTAGTGTGTTTCAAAGTAGTCAGAGGGTTAACCCTTTGCACTCGAGAGGTAACCTTCAATGACCATTTCATAAAATTTGGAAGATAGATATTAATTAATATATCAAATTTAATGTAACGTAACAGTGTGCGAGGTATCGAAATCAAATAATTCTACAATTCTATTATTGTACAATTCTTTATTTACTGCTCAAAAAAGTATCGTCAGTTTTTTAGTAGAGAATCTTTGAATTTCTGCTCTTCTTTAGCCAAGAAATCGTCGAGTGCAAAGGGTTAATGCACGTATTTTAAGTCTCACGTCATTTTTTGGATCGAATAAAGTCGTTTTCGGACGAGAATGATTAATTACGTGTCCTGTATAGTGATTTATAATAAATATAAATAGAGAAAATCTTTGAATTTTTTGCAAAAATTTTATTCATATATGTTTGCAGAGTATTGAAATAAAATTATTTAATTGCTTGATTTGGAAGGATATTAGAGGTTGATATTGTAGAAGAATATAATATTCTCTTTTGTGGAATAATAAATAATGTAATGTAATAATATTACATAATATTTATAATATTTAATATTTATGACACCCTGTGTTATGTAGTTATATAAATTTAGTACAATAATTAAAGAAATGAGAATTCTTCCCATAATTACTTGATCCAAAACGATGCTGAAACTTAATATTATAAAGCAATGAATTACACGAATTACTAAGAAATTCAATTTTTATAGCTTCTCATAATGTTACCATTGATATAAATGTACATATTTATATATTTGCATTATTTCATATTTTAATTTTTTGTTATTTGCATTTGTGTATACCTTTAATAGTGTCCCATAAAAAAAATACATGTACCGGTTATTATAAACGTGGCTCAAGTGATATATATATATTTGAAAAAATATGTTATAATAATTAGTACATGTATCAACATTATATTTCTTTTAATTATATATGTATATATATGATTTATGTATGTATGTATGTTTTTATAAATGTATGTATGTTATTACAAATTAAAAAATTAATTTTGCTATGATTAGAAATTTGGTTGAACAGTTCTACTTTGCATGAATAGTTTCATATTACTGTAAAGTAAATGGATGTAATACGAGATAAGTGAAAAATTCGTTAGTTTTAGATTTTTTACTTGAACCACTTTGGATCAGTTTTGATTTACGATTTGATCATTTTCATATTCACACATATGTGTCCAGAAATTTGGAAATTTTTTAAACTAAAAACAAAAATAATTAAAATTTGTTAAATTACGATATTATGAAAAGTTATCAAAAGTATAATTGATATTAATTGAACTATGTACTCGCGAACAAAGACATTACAGTAATCACCCAGTGTATAATACGTGAATACCTCACCAGTGAATAATAGGTCTAAAAAAAACTAGTATAAAACACTCCCGATATTTCTTTTATTACTGTCTTTACGAGACTTTCAAAGTCCCTGTATAATACCCGAATAAATTCATCCTGACATATGCTTCTATACCCCATGATACAAGAAAATACATAATATTAAATAAAAAAAATTAAAGTTCACTTTTATTTCCTAAAAAAATATTACAAATATACGAAAATAATATGCCCTGTTACATTAATCACAGAAGATCATAAAAGTTTGTCCTCTGCCATTTCTTTCTAATACCTACAATTTACAAGATAAACGTCCTCTAATGATAGTACGGATTCACCCTATAGTTTCCTCGACGACTGTACCTCTACCGCTTCATAACAGAGTTGACTGTACTCACCGTGATTCTTCTCCGTGTCCCCGAGTCTAACGCGCTGCAGTCGTTCGAATTACGGTGTATCCTCTGTCCAATCGCGTCTAAGACGTACGCAAAGTACAACTGTCTTTCACGTGCGTATTTTATATGCCGGTCACACGAACCCGCCAGTTCCTGCCATGCATTCACTCTCGAACGTGTCGCGTGCGCTCATGCGAGAGGATCGTGGAAAAACTCTAGGAGCCCGCGCGATATGAATCTTAATTAAAG
The DNA here is from genome assembly GCF_001483705.2 of Eufriesea mexicana. NCBI lineage: Eukaryota > Metazoa > Arthropoda > Insecta > Hymenoptera > Apidae > Eufriesea > Eufriesea mexicana. The sequence goes on from NW_016909464.1 coordinate 324,138, forward strand.
ATGCCTCGCTGCTGCTGCTTCCTCGGATCCGAGCTCGAATAATTTTGTTACGATTTAATCGTCGCTCATACCTCGCGCCTTTCTTTTTGTCTCTACCCGCCTGAGACCCTGTTTCTTGCCCTGACGTCGTCTCTTTAGCGACATCGTGCGGCACGCCGCGAAAGAATCTTTTTCGTTCTGCCGCGAAAGTTCTTTCGCAATGGAAAACGAATCGAAGTGCGGAGATGAATTTCGTTTAATCTCTTCGGCGATATTGGTACATATGTGTACGTTTTTATTGTGATTATTATAAGTGGGAAGAAAATTAGAATCATTTGGAGAACTATTTATCATAGAATTCCTCGACAATAGAAAAAAAAAGTCTCGTCGAATATTATCGCCAATAACGGTTTATTCTGCTTTATAATTACTGCTTTGAAATCTTGTAACGTTAACTCAAAAAAATTCGTCCCTGAAGAGATTAATTCATAAGTGATCGTAAGTTTATATGGACGATACGATTTGGGTTATTCGAAGATATTTAGAGGTTAGTTGGTTTTTAATTTTAATGGTAATTTTAATAGTTATAGAATTATGAATACGCAATATGTACCTAAATATAGGTTATGTGAGTAGCAATAATGAAAATGTATATGTATATATAATTATGTTTCTATCTAAATCTAAATAAATGTGACATGATTTTTTTGGTTTCAAAGATACCTGTACATTTACAATAATTTTATTTCGAAAACAACAAGTCTGAAATTAGTCACATTGGTTAGTTTAGTAGTCCTAATGTTAAGTGAATGCATAATATTATCAAAAGATTTTAGTTTTTATATTATAATATAATTTTAATACGATTGTCCTTATTTTGATTTTTTTTATTCAGATATAAAAGTAATATATTTTTAATTTATACTTTAGAAGATAAGTAGTGCTCATTTCTAAAGAAACTTTTAAGGTTAACATCTTTGTATAATGAAATGAATATTATATTTTATAATATATAAAACAAATGTTATAACTATGACCAAAATACTTTTTTTACATGATCAAAAATATGATGAATAATACAAATGATTAAATTAAATGAAGTAATTTATACTACATAATTATTACTACGTACATTATATAATATATAAAAATAATATGGAAACAAAGTTCTTAAGAATTTTGCAGATTACGTAATATTTTAAGTATTTTAATTAAAATTAATGCTTAATAATTAGTTTTAACTAATAAATGTAATAATTAATAATAAGTGTTATAAATTTAATAAATTTAATATTAATCCATAAAAGTAATGGTTATTAAATAGCATAACGTAATTTTCTAAAAATATTGTTTAATATTAACAATTAACTAATAATTATGAAGAATTTAATTTACAATATTTTTATCATTAAACTATGTTCAGTGTTTAAGATATATATTTAAAAATGAAAGTAAATAAATGAAAACAAAATTAATTCGCCTTTAAATTTATCATAAAATCAAATCCTTCAAAGTTACGTAATTCCGTTTCCATTATACATTTAATTTTACTTGTACAGCTAAGACTAATTACAATTACAATAATTAAATATTAAATTACAAAATAGCATTATAATACATATATACGTGTATTGATAAAAATTCTATTTACCAACTTCCATATTTTTCTCCATTTTTCACGCAGCAATACATTAATAATATTAAAAGAAAATGAACGTGTGTGAGGTAACAGGTCCCCGTTTATTGTGTCAATATAAGAAAATGTAAATGAGGAAACGATCGTAGGAATAGATCATCAGAGATATGTTGCACAAGGTTTTATTAAAATGCAGAATAAGCAGGCGAGTATTTCCAATGTACTATTCCTTACAAACGAACTCAATTTCCATGTTATTATCAGCTAAAACCTTTCTTTCGTATTCGTTTAATTTTCTTTGGACATAACAAACGATATTTCAGGACCTTTCTAATTAACGGTTGCATAAGAACTGTTAATCCTTATAAATCATTTATGATTTCTTTACTATCGCGTACACGTATTCTATTTTTTCCTTTCCTACAAATTCTCACAGTTTATTCCAGCATTCGCGACTTTTGCGTCGCCTCGACAACGGTATAGCGCGGAGTATCATCTTTCGCGATATTAATCATTCGGAAAACATTTGTTCGTGCATCCTCCATTTCCACGAATTCCATGCGTTCGAAGGTTATCCGTTATTGATATATTTCGAAGCGTGGACAGACAAGGCCAAGGACTCGGCGTTAACTCCGTCGCATTATAATGTACCTTAAATTTCGTTTCCCCCTGGCAATCTGCACAGCAGGCTTATTTTTATTTCGAGGGTATCCCATCCATTCGCCATGGACAAATAGCGTTATACGAATTGTACAAATTAGAGAAAGAATAAATCGTTTGCTTCTTTCAGTGATAAATGTAGATAGACGCGAGTCACTTCTTGTTCATTTTATGTAAGGTATGAAATTTAGACGATTTGATGTGATATTGTGGTAATGATGTAAATATATAATTTTATTTTATTTCGTTTCAATTTTTTTTTTTTTTTTAAATTATAATATCGAAGATCGAAGTATTTTGTAATTTATATTTAAACGATATTTTTAATAATTCTCGACTATTTCTTCAGTTAATTTTATATTTTTGTGGAGAGGTATTTTTTATTGCAAATTTTTGAAATTTTCATTTCGGCGACTTTAAATATTTCTGAGTTTATCAAAGGCAATTGCATGTGGGGTGTAGTCTATATATGCACATTAAGGAACAGAATTTTTCAAATTTTTGTTTAGACGCTATTTACTGTATTTTTATTTTTTGTCTTATTGTTTTTCTTTTGTAGAAAATTTGTTTCAATTTATCTTTTAGAATTCTGAGAATTTTTCTTTTTGGTCTACTAGTAACCCCAACGAAATTTTTCATCAAATCAAAGATCCTATTTGGAAAGGGAAAAAATTATAAATTAAATGAATTTATTTGCGCAATATTTCTTCCTTTTTCTATTTTCCATCTTTATCGATGAAAGTAAAATTAAATAAGCAACGTGAGAGGTTATCAATGTCCCCAAAATGGCGCCAGTGAGGTGCAAAGAGATATTTATTTTATAGGAAGTAAATATTGAATATAAAATCCATTAAGTTATGGTTAATACCGTGATGTAATATATACGTATGAATGAATCGAGTCATAGGATTTCAACGAATTTTCACCGATGTATAACCGTAATGTCCACCTTAAACGGCCGTCTCTTCCAACTATACAACCTTACGAGGGCGTGCAGATGCATCTCATGCATTATTTATTGGTTACCATCGATCCTCCTGTGGGTGCAGTGCACTTCATCAGCCGCCTTGCTTGTGGACTCACCAATGTTGCTAGTATTTTTAAAGCACTTAATGAAAGGAATTAAATACTGCAGAACTTGTTTTGTTACATTAAATTCGCAATACGTCGTAGTGGAAATTGTAAGCTAGTGAGAATTACGAAGTTCCAAATATCTATAGTATACGTCTTTAATGGAACAGAATTTATATGGAAAGATGTTTATAAAATGATAACCTAACAGTTATAAATTATAAATAAAATAAAAATTATAAAAAGTAAATTAATGTTTGTTCGGGTACATTTAATTTATTGTAATTTAATGATTTATAATTGTAAAACTGAAATTAGAGTGATTTGTTATTGTGTTTGATATAATTAAATATAAAGTGTAATTTATATTTATTTATTTATATGTTTATATTTTTATTATAGTTTCGTTTAATATTTAAGTAAATGTTTGGATAATTATCTAAGTATTTAGTCGTGAGCTGCGAGGTGTGCTAGTTGGCAACCTAAATTTAACGTATCTGTGAGCAGAGAAACCAAATCTTTTGACATATGTCGATTAGAATTCAATACTACCATGCATTATCTATATTATAAACCGAAGTTTCAAGCCACTAATGATAACAGAAATTAGGACATACACATACCTTATCGAATTCAGTCTCTTGCATCTGTTACTTTCAATAAATGCCTGCAATTGTTCATATATTCGATTATGAACATTACTTGGGATGTTTGATAGAAAATTCCAATTTGAAAAAAAATGTTGAATCCTTATTTAATTTGATATTTATTAATTAATTAAATATCCTGTTTTACGTTATCAAGAATATAATAGTTATTCACATATGTGTGTAGTAATACATAGATACATATGTCAATACAAGTAAATAATATGTAAGAAAATATGTGTAATATTTATTTTGACTGTTCAATATTATTATTTGGTAAAAAAAATTTCGGTCGTATAAATTTTAATTTTGGTGAAATTTTATTCTAGTTTATATTCATACTACGCTACGCTAATTTATATTTACTCTTTTCATAACTTAAGGACATATATTCATAATAATTTTAATATTGTTACCACAATATAATAATATACAATATAGTAATATTATATACATACAATAATACAATAATAATAATAATAATACAATAATACAATATAGTAAAGTATTAATATATAACAGTTATTTATTAATTAATATATCAAATTAATATATTTTTATATTATTTATATATAATATATGATACCATTGAAAAAAAGATATTAATAACTTCGCATAAAAAAGGGACCGTGATCAATTTTCTCCTCATTACTGTACACGTCTCTTCAACTGAGGAAACTTTGTCCTAAGAAGTCTTTAAATACAACTATAAATAACAGACATATTTAGGAGTCCTATTTTTCGTGACTCACCCTGTACATGAATAAAATTTTTAATATTTTTTTGTATTTCTCAAATATACAAGATAATTCTTTGTACGTAATAAAACATAATTGATCGAATCGATAACAATGCAATACAAAAAGAAATATCAAAGCAAAGGATAGATATGTATAAATGACATGAAAAATAATTTTTATTCTAATGATGTATAGAGAATAATGCAAGCATTGAAAAATAAATCGAGAGATTTTGTATTTACTTATTATAATATCATTAATACACGATATCATAATTATTACAATTGATATATTAACACCGACAAAGAAAACAACGCTCAGGTTATGTTTCAAATTTCTGTTTCAGTACTCACTAGTTTATTAGTAGTCACCGACGAAGCGCCGCAAGACGTCAGGCACAAGAACTACGATGAACGTCCTAGGGAGGCGTACTTCAACGGCTCGGCGTTTCTCAAACTCGGCTCGTTCGTGTCCGTGCACAGGCATAGCGGCCTGAGTTTTCGGACGTGCGAAGGAGGTCGTCTCTTTATACAGAAGTACAACGAGGATTCGATTAGTCTCGAGGTGACCCCGGATGGACTTCTGTTCGCGGCCATCGTTGATCAACAACGATATAAAGCGAGACTCAACGCCAGGTTACTGAATAACGCTTGGCACAATGTCAATCTGTTTTTCAGACTCGGCAATCTCACGTTAAACGCGGCTGGTCATACGCAGGTAATCAACGTATATCCAGGATGTAAATCTCTTTATTATTAACCCTTTGCACTCGAGAGCCGACCCTTAGTCACTATTTAAAGGGCGACTTTAGGTTCTAAAGATCGATATTAATTAATATCTCGAATTTAAAATTACCCAACGACGCGTGGAATATCGAGGTAAAATAATTCTACGTCATACAATTAATTTGCATTTCTTATTTACCGTTCTGAAAATATCATCGACTTTATGGCAGAAAGTCTTCGAATTACTGTTTTCCAGTAACGAAAAAATCACCGAGTGCAAAGGGCGGGAAAATTTAAACTAGAGCTACCGACCTATGAGTAGCTGAATAAATAATGCACAAATAATAATAATTATAGGTAGGATGAGAACAAATATCTATATACCGGGTGTTACCTTTAATGAGATGCATGATTTTCTCACCCTCTTATAATCATTTGACAAAAAAAAGTTTAGCACAAAAGTTGAGCAGTATAGGTTATATAATAAGTGTCGATACAAAAAAACTTCATATAGAGATCAAGGTGACCTTGAATTAAACAAATAGGATATATATATATATTTTTTTTTTTGCCACATTGTAGAGGATATCGAAACAAATTTAAAATTTTGAATACATTATATCATATTTTTATTAATACCCTACACCATTCATAGAAGTGGAAATTTTCAAAATTTTTGTTTAGTGCATCTGCCGACAGCAAAGTGTTAAAATAAAATTCCTATGTGTGAAATATTTAAGGATAACTAATGAAATAGGTTTAACATTTATTTATTTGTCGTGTGCTAATACTCGCGAATCTTATTGGAATATTATTTCCAGTGTACTATATGAATTAGGTTTATATTTCTTATGTACACTCCCGGTCAAAAAGATAGCACACAAATGCTGTCCAGTAAGCCATTTTAAACTAACATAACTAAATAATTTCACAATATTTTTGACACTTTATTTTTAATCATTTAAAAAATTTTATTCTACATTTTCGAGTCAATTTTATGCGAGAAATTATCGACTCGATGGTCGTGCCACGATTTCGCGAGCACCCTGTATATACGAGGCGAATCTAGTAACTGGGCCGAGCTGCAGCACAGTTCCAAATAAATTTAGGAAAAAGTTACAGAGGAAAATTTTGCACTACTTAACAAATTGTATTATCCTATAGTGCAATTCTTTTCTCAAGTGCATCGGTGCATTTACAAAGTGCAACTGAATTTTTTTTTAATGAAACTATATTTTTTCAGGTAGAATTTTTAAAACATCCTACACTATCGATCGATTTTTTAGAACTATTCTACATTTTTTAGAATTATTTTAGTAAAAGTTTATTTATTATTTTAGTAAATTTTAGTAAAAAAGCATTAGGGTAAAATGTATAGGGTAAAAATTAACGTTTCTCATATTTTCCTTTTCCTTTTTTTTTCAAAATCTTTGTCAAAATCGGTTCGTCATTGATTTTGAAATCAAATAAAATTTGAAATATTTTATGGAAAATATTTTGACACTTGTGGAGAATGTTATACTATAGCGTGTTACTGTACTATATATACTGAAATATTTTATGGAAAATATTTTGACACTTGTGGAGAATGTTATACTATAGCGTGTTACTGTACTATATATACGCAGTAAATTTTCAAATTCGATTTTCTCAAGAACTAAGCCGAAAATTAAAAAATTTTGTACTATATTTTTGACTTACTTTTTAATAAGGTATCACGCTATGCCCTCATTTATGCATTATTTGGCCGGATTCTGTATAATATATAAATAAATCAGAAAACAAGTGTTAAGCTATTTTGAATTAATGACTCTTCTTTTTAAACGTTTTTAAAAATATTTGCAATTTTAATGTGTGCTAATCTGTTAATTAGAACTGGTGTTTTAAACAATATATCAATGTCACTTATTTCTTTGTAATACAGCTTGAAATTTATGCGTGACCTGAAATAAATGAAATGTGCTTGAAATATTTATAAAAATGGCATTTTCAAATTTTGGCCACAACCACTGCATATATTTTCTATGTGTCCAGTAAGTTATGCATTTCTGCAAAAAAATGTGGAATAAAAATTACAATTTTTAGAATCCTCTAATGGCAAAACAGTATTTCACGAGTTTACCCATTTTCTATTGATATGTGCACTGCACCTACACTATCGAATTGCTAAATTAGAAACTACAAATTTTAAATGTTAATTGGGTAAATAACTTTAAACATTTTATTATTTTTTATCGGATTATTATATTTTTTATAATTATAGTAATTATAGTAATCCGCAGAATTGTAACTTGTACAATTTAGATATATATTATTATTAAATTTGTTACTGTCAAGGGGATTTAAATGCTAACTCACAATGTGTAATTTCTAAAATGCCACTATCTATTAGTTTGCTATAATTTTGTATTAATTTAATACAAAATATAATTGTATTAATCTAATACAGAATTATACTAATTTAGCCATATGTACCTGTGATTATGAAAGTGGTCTAAGTCACTTGTATTTGCTTCTGAAATATTAAAAGCTTCGACTTTTAAATTATTATATTACGTCATAAATTATAAAATAAATTGCGATAAAGCTACAAACTCGATCTAACGATTCAATTTTTCACTGTTTTGTAGAAAATAAATATATTGTATCGTAATATAAATGAATGCAACACGAAATAAATAATAAAATCGTTCCTCTTAAGTCGATGACAGACCGCTTTCATAATTATGAGCGCATATGTACTATTTCTATGGTAGATTCGCAGAGTAAGAATAATTTATTCTGCATTAAATGTACTAAATGTATTCTGTACAAAATGTACTAAATGTATTCTGTACAAAATGTACTAAATGTACTTTATACTATATGTACTAAATATACTAATGTATTCTGCGCTAAATTTGTTCACAGTGTACCGAGAACATGTAAATACTTAAAGCACAATTCGAATAATTTCAGAAGGGGAATATCATGGAAAAATAAAATTCTTTTTTCAAATCTTTTTGATACCTTATTGGAAAAAAGCAAATATATTCCTTTAACACATTCTGTAGCTAATATTTAAATACATTAGAAGATCTGTAAGCTAAAAAATAATTTCTTCCATTTTTACCGTATATTCTAAAATTATTTTTGTAGACTATACTAAATTATCCTACAATACTGAATACAAGAAATAATACACTTCATAACTACCTTTTTTAGGGAAAAAAGGAAAGATTTTATAATATATTTTAAGATCATCTTCCTTCTCTTCTTGCAACGTATATTTTAATTTTCTTTTCTTTATAAGACTCTTTTTCTTCTCCCTTCATAGATTTTTATTATTTTTCTTTCGTCATTTTTTAATTTCTTTTCATCTAATTGCGACAATATACGTTATAATTGATGTATAAAATTTTCCTAGGTGTAAAAGTTTCTCGAAAAAAAATAATTGCCTTTCTTAACCATTTGGCGATGGCGCGACTGATCATACTTTGCCACCATTTTCTGCTTTACCTTATGCTTGTACTAGCTTTATTTTGAGTCCGCTATTGAAATTAATATATAAATTACTAATAATATTAAATACATATATATTTATATTATATATATATACTAATACATATTAGTAATTAGCAGTTTAGGGGCTTTTCCCTAAACGCGTCCTTTTTTTCCTGCTTTTTCACAAAAGGCTTTATTTGTGCCTCAATAAGAAATATAGTCCACCCATAAATGTTCAATAAATACATTTTTGTTATCGTTTCGTGAATCAGTGTATTTATATTATTGCTTCTACTATGTAATAAACTAGAATAGATAATAAATGAATATGTCAAAAAATTTTTCCTTCGAATCAATTTGTTTAATAGTTATAAGCACTTGTACCACAACAACCATGCTGTGCCAATACTTTTGTCCAGCACTGTATACGGTACCCGTCGCGAAAGGGTTAATACTTTGAATACCGATATATGAGTATAGAAAAGGAATATGTACGGCCCTGAAAGAATGTCAAGAGTGTTTGGGCTTAGAAGGAAAGTGACCACGTGCAAGAGGATCGAATGTAAGGGATGTTTATGACACAACCGAATGCAAGTGAAGTGTGAAAGCCTAGGAATGCGTCTGAGTGTTTAGGATACGTGACCCATCGATTGAGAAGAAGAACATGAGCATGAAAGAAGACAGAGTACAAGGTTTAACCCTTTTACAAGCGTCGCCGCGAAGTCTCTCCCGTAGAACGAAGTCACGTGTCAAAGATGGCAACATTACGATAGTGCAATCTTCAGATTTCGGTCTTTCGACGCAAATTTTTCGAAGAAAAAAGGAAAAGGAAAAAGTGACCATCGCAATAGGGCTTGCAATTCTTTGCGAAGAGAGCTAAAAGGAACGGTACACTCGTCTTAATTGTTTACTCAATTTTTGGGGCCAGTAACTATAGTCACCCGTCGTGTGCAGATGGCGTCTCGTGGCCGGTGACTATGATCACTCGTGTGTAGATGGCGTCTCGTGACCGGTGATTATATTCCCCCGGAGTAGCGAATGTGTTAACCGTTTGAGTCCCAAGCAGCGCTTGAGGCTTTCGAAAGAACACGGTCGAAAAACCCTGAACAGCGCGATAACGCCTGCCTTAACCCCTTGACTACGGCAGATTTCGATACGCAACGGCCCTACCATACGGCAGGAATTGAGTTACGATGTGCGCCATTTTTGTGAGAACAAGCGTCCTCCGTGTCAGAAAGTCAAACTATGCCGAGCGCCCATAGGCGACCTTCGTGTTACAAACGCAAAATTTCTAAGCGCCTATAGGCGCCCTTCGTGTCACAAACGCAAAATTTCTGATCGCCTACAGACGCTCTCCGTGTCACCAACGCAAGATTTCTAAGCGCCCATAAACGCCCACAGTAGTCAAGGGATTAATCGAGTGCGAAGAAGTCCAAACGGTGCGATAGCGCTTGTTTAATTTTATGTCGAAAAATCCCAATCGTCGCAATAGCGCTTGTTGGTAATATGTGACTTACATGCATCAGCAAACTTGAGCGCGATCGCGCTGCTTGGGACTCAAACGGTTAAATAAGAGTGCAAGGACGCGGAAGAGTCAGTGTGTTTTAGAATCAGTCATAGAATTTTTGAGAGTCAGCAATTGAGAGTCAGCCGAAAGTTATTAACGCATAGAATAAGTTTTAGTTTATAATAAATCATTTTTATATTTACATCATTGCTTACTCTGTTGTCTACCCAACATTCCTACACGAGTAACATTAAAAAATTGAAAAGCTGGTTTTTGCAGACCTGCTTCGTTAAAAAGAAAATAAAAATCGCATAAGTTATTTCAAAATATTAGACTCGTAGACAATTATTTCTTGAAATCTGGTCGAAAACAGCCAGAAACGGAATTTTAAATGACGTGGATTCACGTCAGTGGCAATCAGAAAAAGATCACGAATGACGTGAATTCGCGTCAGCGGATACGACCGGTGGACATGCAAGTTAGCCAAAAAATTGTCAAAATTGTCACCTCGTGCCAAACAATCGAAGATATTATATGAAATTATATTTTTCATACATTTTACCCATTTTCTCAAAATTGAGACGTAAGAAAGAAATTTGACACTGCTTCAAGTAGTAATGTAACGAAAATTTAATAAACATATTGAAGTAAGAAATAATGAAAAATAATACCTGCATATGCTTGAGAAACAAGAAAAAGAAAAGGAATGAAAATTCGAATCCATAATTTTTTGCCAGATTTATTAAATATCACATGGCTCTTTTCCTGTACATGCTATATAAAAATGTCGTGTACTCGATTCATTTAGAGCCATTAGCAGAACACTCGGTTCAAATTTCACTGATCTTGCTGCACTGGTCTCAGTGAAAATGGGTCATGAAGTGGTACAGTTTTCTATATGGATAGAGCTCTATCGCGAGTACCTTTGAGGAATAGCTGACAGTTATAGCTTCGAGATGATTTTTAATGTAAAAAAGTGTAGTTAAATCCCAATTTATGCTCACGTTAGTATTATCACTTCTATTATTATTATTGGTACTATTATTATTATCACTGTCATTATTATTATTACTATTATTATAATAGCAACATAAAAAATGAGTTCTGGGTAACATTAATAATAATTATTATCACCGATGTTGTTGTTAATATTAATAATAATATAGTAATAATAACAAGAACAATAATAATATTAATAGTAATAATAATAATTATTATTATTATTCATAACTCACTTTTTATGTTGTTATTATGTTTTATGAAAATAATTATTGTTACAACAACAACAACCATAATAATAATAAGAAGAAAAAGAACAATAACAACAACAATAACAATAAGAACGATAATAATTGTTATTGTTGTTATTACTCATAACTCACTTTTTAAGTTACGAATGCTCAAACTAATATGCATCAGCAGGTATATACGTGTTCCAAAACGAGCAATTAACGAATCAAAACGTTCTTATTGGGTTATTTACGTTACTTATTTGTACGTATTAATATGTTGTTAAATTGAATTGCAAATAATTGTTAGATTACGTGGTAATTGCTCGTCTCGTTATTCGCAGCTACCCGAATGTCCACTGAAAACTCTCCAAATTATTCCATTAGCCATAATGACCTTGACAGTTTTTACCTCTATGAAGGAAGTTGATGGGACAAACCTAAATCATAAAAGCTTAAATTCAAGAAAAAGTGGTACGCTGTATAATCAAATTTATAGTATAATTCAGTGGTATAATTTAAAAATGTAATTGCAGAAATTCCATTAATTATTGTAGACAGAATTGCAAAAATCTGAATTTTTGAATGCTCGTTTTAAATACCGTGTATTTTGAGCATCATTTTAAGCATTCGCAACATAAACTGTAAATTTATATAAAGGTAGCCCTCCTATAACACGGTTTCACTGTAACACGATTCATAAATTGCGGGAACCCTCCTACAACACGGCATCCTATAACACGGTGTCACTATAACACGATTCATAAATAACGGGAACCCCCCTACAACACGGCATCCTATAACACGGTTTCGCTCTAACACGATAAGAAAATTGCAAAAACCTTTGTAAAACACTGTACTTCTACATAAGCAGTGATAACGAAGAAATTAATTAAATTAAAGTTGCGTTAAATTAAAATATATATTTTTTTTGTGTTGTACATACATTTATATTTTTAATAAGAATTAAGTTGTTTATGTAGAATTAAGGAAGAAATTTATTTCAGAACGTAACCCCCTTTTTGTACCGACTCTGGGTCTCATACAACACGGTTTCACACAACACAGCATTTTCTAGGAACCTCTCTACCGTGTTATAGGAGGGTTACCTGTACTAATATGTATTGATGTAAATTAATAACTGTAAAATGTATACTAATAACTATAAAGAAAATTATAGAACTATAAATAATATTTCACAATTGCTCTCAAGGCCATATAATTATATATAAATTCATTCACATATTAATTCATATAATTATATATAAAATCAAGGTCACGTAATTATATTATAATATAATTCACGCATGCACTCAAAGTGCACTTGAGTGTACTTTAATATTCGGTTAAAAATGTAATAAGAAAGAGTATATACTTCCCTGTAAGGAAAATATGAATGACTTTGAAAAATTTGAAAAAATGGTTGTGAAAGAAAATTTATTTTTTTAGCAGTATTCCGCCTTTGAAACCATTTAAATTGCATTTTAACAGGTTGAGAACGAAAATACGAGCTTTGTCTTTGATGGTGAAATTTCGTTCAAAGGCAACAGCAAAGCTTTTAAAAATTTATTATACTGTTTTTAATCATTGTATTATTTTAAATTTAATGGGAATATAATATAATGAGAATAGAAACTAGTGTTATTTCTAATCAGAGAGTAAGCAAAAGGTACAAGATATCTCACAGTTGGTACTACTGAATAAAATACCCTTTACCACGTAGGTAATACTTACCTATTAGGGGACATCTTGGTAATAGATACTCAATGTGTTAAGTATTTATGGGTTCTCCCTATTCTATAAATCTATTACAACACCACTTATAGTTAGTTGCTTGTTAATTATAATAAATTTAAATTTATTATTTTAACAAATTTAATTTTATAAATTTATATTTTATAAATTCTAATTTTAATAAATTTTTCTACCACAGATATTAAAACTTCTTCAAAATTGAATTTCTAAGGATTTCTTCAAGAATTAAACTCCATACATTTTTTTCAAAGTTGAATTTTCTAGGATTTCTTTGAAAGATGAAGTTTTAATATTCAACTTTGAAAGATGAAGTTTCAATATTCTAAGAATTTTAAGAAAAATTTAATTTCTAATAATTGCTTTGAAAATTAAATTTCCGATTTCTTTGAAAATTGTAATTCTATTAAAATCAATGTTTTAAGTATTTCATTAGAAATCAATATTCTAAGTACTTTAAGAAAAATTTAATTTCTAATAATTTCTTTGAAAATTAAATTTCCGATTTCTTTGAAAATTGTAATTCTATTAAAATCAATTTTCCTTTAAAATCAATGTCCTAAACATTTCATTAAAAATCAATATTCTAAGAACTTTAAGAGAAATTTAATTTCTAATAATTACTTTGAAAATTAAAATATTTAATTCTTTGAAAATTGAATTTTTAACGATTTCTTTCAAGCACGAAGTTTTCAGAATCTCTTCGAAAATGTATTTTAAGAATTTCCCTAAAAATTGAAATTCTAAAAATTCCTTTAAAAAGTAAATTTCTAAAAACTTTAAATTAATAACTAAAAACTTAAATCACGATCATTTAAATTCGTTATGCAGCCAAAAGATAAGAACAAGTTTCAGTATAGTTAGAAACCAAGTATAGTTACTTCAGTATACTTTACTTCAGTATAGTTACTGCAGAAACCAAAAATAAGAATTTATGAATACCCTCATGTCAAGAAGTCCTGTTTAATGACTGAAAATGTTTAATCATTGAAAGAGTGATTTTATCATTGCAAATATATTAAATTAAGGAAGTTTAGTTATATTTTTGAAATAACGTGCATGTTTATTCTGTTTAGGTAATTGCAAATGCAACGTACAATGCTGCGATTCTTATGCTACCTGATTACGATATGAATGGCTCCCTCATCGTGGGAGAAGGATTCAGAGGATGCATCCTCCAAGGTCCTGGCATTCTTTTCAACGATACCATCAATAATGGAGCAGTTTTCGGTCCCTGCCCTGCGGAAAATAAAGGATGTAAGGATTTCAACGTTCTCTTATCAGATACTTCTTTTAACAGTATATAAATATCAAAAATCTAGCCACGTAAAGTCACGAGTATTCGGAAAGTAGAAACTTAGAAACTAGCAGACATTTAGGAAATATTCTATATCGATATAATTAGCCTAAACTACAAATTCTTTATCGATATAATTATGCAAAATAATTAAATTTGCAAATATACTATATGATTAAAATTATAGTGAAATGCGAATATTATACCGATATAATTATGCAAAAATTGAAAAGTTAATATAATTATTTTAAAGAAGTTCCATATCGATATAATGACTCTAGAAAATGAATTTCATATGGATATGATATTTTTAAAATATAATTATAGGAAATAGTAAGATTTAGAAATATACTATATCATTAAAATTATACTGAAATACGAATATTATATCGATATAATTATGCAAAAATTGGAAAGTTAATATAATCATTTTAAACAATTTCCATATCGATATAATTAATCCAGAAATAAATTCCATACTGTTATAATATTTTTTAAATATAATTTTCATATCGATAAAATTATCCACAATCATAAATTCTATATTATTATATGATTTTTCTAAAACACAAATTTTCTATCGATATAATTTTACAAAATAATAAAATACAAAAATTCCATATTATTAGAATTATTTTAGACTACTAATCGATATAATTAAATTAAAATAACAAATTTTATATTTTATAGTCCACAATTAAAGAATTCTATATTAATATAATTATTTTAAAATACAAATATCATAGTTAAATAATTATATCAAAATCTAAATTTTATACGAACATAATTCTAAAACACAATATTCTATATTAATACATTTTTTTCGAAAACAAATCCTATTTCGACACAGTTATCCAAAAATCAAAATTCTATACTATAATAATATAATTCCCACAGAATACAAATCCTATACCAATCTAATTAATCCAAAATAAAAATTCAATATTAATATAATTACATCAAAAATAGAAGTTCTGTATCGATATAATTTTTCAAAAATGCAAACCCTATTTCGACACAAATATCCAAAAATCCAAATTCCATACTATAATAATATAATTTCCTCAAAATACAAATCTCATACCAATCCAATTACTCCAAATAAAAATTCAAAATTAATTCCAAATAATAATTATTCCAAAAATACAAATTCCATATTATAATAATATAATTTCCTTGAAACACAAGTCTCATACCAATCCAATTACTCCAAAATAAAAATTCAATATTAATATAATTACATCCAAAATAAAAGTTCTATATCGATATAATTTTTCAAAAGTGCAAATTCTATTTTAATACAAATACCCAAACATCCAAATTCCATACTATAATAATATAATTTCCCCGAAACACAAATCTCATATCATAATAATATAATTTCCCCAAAACACAAATTTCATACTAATCCAATTCCTCCAAAATAGAAATTCAATATTAATATAATTACTCCAAAAATACAAATTTCATATTATAATAATACAATTTCCCTGAAACACAAATCTCACACTATATAATAACCTAATTTCCTCAAAACACCATTCTCACACCATAATAACATAATTTCGCCAAAACACAAATCTCATACTAATCCAATTCCTCCAAAATAGAAATTCAATATTAATATAATTACTCCAGAAATACAAATTCCATATTATAATAATATAATTTCCCTGAAACACAAATCTCATACTATAATAACCTAATTTCCTCAAAACACCATTCTCACACCATAATAACCTAATTTCCCCAAAACACAAATCTCATACCAATCCAATTCTTCCAAAACACAAATTCAATTTTAACATCACATAATTCGCCCAAAAATGAATTTTCTATATCGATATAATTATCCCAACATTCTTCGTAGTATTTGAATTTGGCAAAAAGAAAGACGCAGTAATCGAAAGTAAGAGCAGTAGAATTTTAACTCGATGCACATCCTTAAGAGTGAAAATCACGTATAGCTAGTCCCTATATACCTGCGTAAATTCTCGGGCTACGCGTGTGACCGTGTGTACCGTTTATACATGTAGCAGATTGCATGGCAGACACTCCTACGAAACTTTCAGGTGGTACGAGCGGACTTAACGGTGGTGTAGGAGCAAGCGCAATCACCACCATGGATTTCTGCCATCACGAGCCATGCATGATGCATGGTAAATGCGTGTCACGGCAGGATCGTTACGAGTGTCACTGTTACGCCCGATATTCCGGCAACAACTGTCAAATTGACAACGGTAGACATCGACGTCGAATACGGGATTTTGGCACCGGGTGAAAGATAGAGATAGATTCATGGCCTCGTAGACCTACACGTTAACCTCGGTTATGTCCTTTTTTTTATTACCATCAACGAGATAACAGCCATTTTACATGAACGCATGAGATATCGCAATTAAATTACGCGTTGGAATAAATTTTCAACATTTTTTTCTCGTATGATTTCGAGTATGTTGTACTATGCTGTATACGTAATGTACATATACCGTACATCGTATGACATTATTCATAACGTATATGGTATATGCTATATATCGTAGATACTGTACAATATAGTACTGCAGTACTATATATGATGTATAATTAGTGTGTACTGTATGTATAGCAATTTATTATTATATATACGTGATATGCATATAATGTATATATGTGTAGTTTAATTTATTATTGCGCGTGTGTATATATATATATATATAATAATAAATTTTACTCGTGTCACTATTATATATATTATACATTATATTATCATTTGCAAAAATAATATATTATAATATATTATTGCATATATGTATGCATAATGGTAAATTATACTACGTAATACGATAAAGTATACTATAAAATATGTATATATATGTTATCATAAAATATAGATTATTTTACACCATATAATAAGTAGATATATGGACAGATATAGACGTATATAGATAGTATATACATATATGTATTGTATTATTTTATATTATACAGTATTGTTTACTATGATAATAGTATACACATATTTTATAGTATACCATATTATGCTACATTATATACTACATTATACTGTACAGTGCAGTTTACTATGATAATAGTATACACATATATTTTATAGTATACCATATTATGCTACATTATATACTACATTATACTGTACAGTGCAGTTTTCTATAGTAATAGTATACACGTATATTTTATAGTATACTATATTATGCTACATTATATACTACATTATACTATACAGTACAATTTGCTATAATAATAGTATACACGTATATTTTATAGTATACCATATTATGCTATACGTAACATGGCACAGTTTGCTTATAGTATACACTCTATAACATATACTACGAGCATATAGATAT
The DNA here is from genome assembly GCF_001483705.2 of Eufriesea mexicana. Taxonomy (NCBI): domain Eukaryota; kingdom Metazoa; phylum Arthropoda; class Insecta; order Hymenoptera; family Apidae; genus Eufriesea; species Eufriesea mexicana. Next base: position 342,211 of record NW_016909464.1, read on the forward strand.
TTACAAAAACGGAAATGTTCGAAATGTCAACGTGGGATTACTCAGCCATGAATGCTATTTTTGGCTTTCATCTATAATCGTTGCACGAGCATGTTTTGCTTCTCCTAGACTACCATTTACTCCTATCAGCTTATTGACTTCTATGAAAATGCTTCCTATCACTCGATAACGTGTCCTTAGTCATCAATTTAAGTTGAAGTAGAGCCGAATGAAAATTGCTTATAAGCGACTCGTAACACTCTGCTTGGACATCTGACTCTGTAATTTTATTTCGATCACGAACCCGAGAGGATTAGCATGCCAGAGACGCTAAGTACTCGGAATACGGAACATCATCATTCCATACATTTCCTTGGCCGCTGTCAATAAGAACTGTGCTGACATTCCTGTCTGCCTTTCGAAGATAAGTCTCGTACCAGGTCCATCGCGTTTTTCAATCTCTTCTCCTACCGTTTCTTTCTTTTATTTGATTACAAGTGTCTGGGTTTCTGGGACACTGACCATGCACAGTTTCGCTATAATTTTCCTGTGCATCCTATAAACATCGTCATAAATCGCGCTGTCTCTACCATTGTACCATCTATTATACCATAATACTGTGTGTGTGCACTATGCTACTATTAATATTGTAGTGCAATAATTAGTGGCATTTATTAATTAGTAGTATTGTATACTACTATTATGCCATCTACGGTGTGCATTATACTACTATTAGTATTGCAGTGCCATAATTAGTAGCATTTATTAATTAGTAGTATTGTATAATACTATTATGCCATCTACGGTGTGCATTATACTACTATTAGTATTGCAGTGCCATAATTAGTAGCATTTATTAATTAGTAGTATTGTATAATACTATTATGCCATCTACGGTGTGCATTATACTACTATTAGTATTGCAGTGCCATAATTAGTAGCATTTATTAATTAGTAGTATTGTATAATACTATTATGCCATCTACGGTGTGCATTATACTACTATTAGTATTGCAGTGCCATAATTAGTAGCATTTATTAATTAGTAGTATTGTATAATACTATTATGCCATCTACGGTGTGCACTATGCTACTATTAATATTGCAGTGCAATAATTAGTAGTGTTTATTAATTAGTAGTATTGTATACTACTATTATGTCATCTACTGTGTGCACTATACTACTATTAATATTGTGGTACAATAATTAGTAGCATTTATTACTTAGTAGTATTGTATACTACTATTATGCTAGCTTTCTTCTGCTATGGTTTTCTTCTCCTATGGTTATCTTCTTTTATCTCATCACAGGTATACGAGTGTCAGGAATAATGACGTTGCATATTTTCACGGTAAAATCACTTTAAGATCATTATGAGGTCGCTATAAATTTATTAACTACTGTAAAAACATCGTCTGTTGCGAGGATCATGTAGATTCTGTCGTATTTCTCATTTTTTCCTCTTCTTTTATGTAACAGGTGTCTGTTCTTCTGGAACATTGATAACGTATATTTTCACAATGGATTTGCTATAGGAGCATTATAGAGTTGCTATAAACTCAACGCAAATTCTGGAAACATCGTCTGTTGCAAGTAGTATTTTTTTAATTGGCTAACAAGTATCTGGATTTTTAAGCCATCTATGTTCGCTATAAAATCGTTAACAAATTTTTGGGAAATTCTAAAAACATCGGGTTCCTATTAAATCTAGAATTATCATAAATTCAAAGTCAACACTATAACGATCTTGGATACCTTTTCAAACGTTTGTCCTTTTTATCTAACAACAGGTATCTGAACTTCTGTGTGATGCCAATATTGTATATCTTCGCTATAAAATCGCTGTAGTATCGCTGTAAACGCGAATAAATTCTAAAAACATCGTCTACTATAAATTTGGTATCAGTTTCATCATCTTCTTGGATTTTCTCTGTTATATAGTGCTTCTTTTATCGAACAATATGTGTCTGAACTTGTGAGATACTGACATTGCACAGATATGTAAGAATTGTTACAGAATTTCTATAAATTCGCTGTACTTTCTGAAAACATTGTATTTCCATCACACTCTAGTCCATTGTAAGTTTCGTGTCAACTATATAACTTTCTTCGATATTTTTTCTTATAGTTTCTTGTTTTTATCAACAAACAAATGTCTAAACTGGAGTGGTGTAGTGTTGTTGTACACTTTCAAAATGAAATTGCTATAGAAAATCAACAAATGCATTGTAAATTCTGGAAACATCACTCTTGTCATAAGCTTCTTATCTCTGTCATACTTTTTAATGTCTTCTTTGTCAATTTGCTTATTCAATCAGACAGCAGGTGTCGAGGTTTCATAAACACTAACATTCTGTATCTACTATAAAATGGCTATAAATACGCAATACATTTCAAAAACATGTCTATCAGATCTAGGTCTATCATAAGTTTCATATCAACCCTATCACAACTCTAACTTTCTTTTCCATGAGCTTGCCTTTCCTATTTGACAACAGGTGTCTAGATTTCTAGCGTACTAACACTGTATATTTTTGCTACAGAATCACTATAAACTCGTCGTACATTCCAAAAACATTCTCTTTCCATCAGTTCCAGGTCTATCATAAGTTACATATCTACGTTATCACAACTTTGAACTTCTTTTCCATGAGTTTGCTTCTTTTATCTGGCAACAGGTGTCTAGGCTCCTGGACTAATACTATTTTATATTTTCGCTATAGAATTGCTATAATCATTAATTCGCAATATACTTTAAAAGCATTCCATTTCTATCAGATCCATGTCTGTCATAGGTTTCCCGATTTTGAATTCTTCTCTAACAGTTTGCTTCTTTCATTTGACAACTGGTGTCTAGATTTCTAGAGTACTAACACCGAATATTTTCGCTATAGAATCGCTATAGAATCACCATAAACTCGCCGTACATTCCAAAAGCATTCTCTTTCCATCAGATCCAGGTCTATCATAAATTTCATATTTAGTCTATCACAACTTTAACCTTCTTTTTCATGAGTTTGCTTTTTCTATTTGACGACAGGTGTCTAGATTTCTAGCGTACTAACACTGTATATTTTCGCTATAGAATCACTATAAACTCGTCGTACATTCCAAAATCATTCTCTTTCCATCAGATCCAGGTCTATCATAGGTTTCATATCTACGTTATCACAACTCTGAACTTCTTTTCCAACAGTTTGCTTCGTCTATCTGACAACAGGTGTCTGGGCTTCTGGATTATCAACATTATACATTTTCGCCATAAAATAGCTGCGGAGTCACCATAAATCCACCGTATATTCTGAAAACATTCCATTTCTATGCGATCCTAAGTCCATCGTAAATTTCATGTGAGCTCTATCATGATTTTCAAAGACTTTCACCCACCATTCGCTTTTTCCGTCTGACAACAGGTGTCTGGGCTTCTGGGGCACTGGTGTTGCATATTTTCGCTATAAATTCGTTCTAATCTCCCAATAAATTGTCCAAGCAGCGAATCCTGAAAACGCTCTTTCTCTCGAATCCAGGTTCGCCATGTATGAGCAATACTTGCCGCAACGGTGGTACGTGCAACGAGGATTCGAAAGGAGACTTCAGTTGCTCTTGCAAGCCAGGATTCACAGGGACTTTCTGCGAATCCCAACTCGGCGTACGACTTTGCGAACAAAGTCCATGCAGAAACGACGGTGTTTGTTTAGCGCTCACTGAAAGCGAGTATAAGTGCGAGTGCCTGCCTGGATGGACTGGGAAGAATTGCGAAACTAATTTCAACGAATGCTCTCCGAATCCTTGCAGACACGGCGGAGTCTGCATCGATGGTATCAACAACTACACCTGCGTATGCGACAGAACAGGGTAAGTTTTTTTGAATTTAGCATTTTTTAAATTGAGAAAAAATAGTGCAATTCCATTTACAATACTTTCAACCCTCCAACCCTTTCACGAGTAAACGTTTTATGGCAGCCTTAAAACGATTTTTTACTTAACTCACTAGCGCCACCACGGTCCGTATCTCCGATAAATGTAATGTAATGTAATGTAATCGTTGAATTATTTTCCAATTTTATTGATATAATCTTGAAATTCTCCTCTTTCTATATATATTCGTGAAAGGATTAAGAGACAAATTGGTCATATAGTAAGGAATTAGTTAAGATATAGTGCAGTAATTGTCTCCACTATCTGAATTCTGGTTCCTGTAGCATAAATTCATGTGTAAATAATTGGATTAGAGTTAGTTGAGTACTATGTGAAATTTCTGCTCGGCTTACGTCTAGTAGTATTCTATTTTGTAATCTGTCTGATATTGTTAAATTATTATCCGAATATTTTATTAACATTTTTTTTTATTAAGATTTTATTGGTCCAAACGCTACCATACCATAAAGCATTAAAATAATTTATAAACAAAGGATCTGAATAAGTAATAAATTTGTATAGCATACGCAATATGTAATACTTTTATCAATAATAAATTTATATAAATAAATTATTAAGAATATCTAAATTTCATGTAAATAATAGATTTATCCTACAAATAATTTCTAAATATGGATCAAAGAAAATTGTTTAAGTGATTTTAATGTACAGTTACAAATATCTATCACTTATTTCCTCTTTTCCGATCATTACTAAAAACATCATTTCAAAGTATCTACGATAAGATACAGTATATGAACAATCATCTACAATTAGACTATTATTAGTATATTAAAAGCTAGTATGTCATAATACACATATGTCTACTACCTATACTAAACTGTATTTATCGACACCATATCTACTCGACATAAATAAATGAAAATGAAAAGGAAAAATAAATAACCAATCAAAAGATTAGATAAAATAGTCAATAGCCACATCGAAAAGTCATAATAAATCATCGATCACTACCATCGAAGGTGCAAAAATAAGTGAAAAAAATAAATCACCGCTTTAAAAATTAGATAAAATAGTTAATAGTCACACGGAAAAGTCATAATTATTTATCGATCATTTTCGTCTAATTACAGGTACGAAGGTGCAAATTGCGAGATCGACATCGACGAGTGCTTAGCGAATCCTTGCTTGAACAACGGTGTATGCTACGACAATTACGGCGGTTACATCTGTCACTGTCCGAATGGTTTTGAGGGCCAGAACTGCGAGCTAAACTTGAACGAGTGCCTGTCGAATCCCTGTATGCACGGCGCGGACTGTGTGGACGACGTTGGCTCCTATCACTGCAACTGCCCATCTGGCTACGCTGGCCGGCTCTGCGAGCTCAGAAGCTTGTGCGAGAGCGTGGCGTGTCCGCCGTATAGTATTTGCGTGGAAGACGCGCATGGGCCGCAATGCGTCTGTAAACCTGGATTCATGGGCAATCCCCCGAATTGCACCATCAATTACTGTGCCAGTAACCCATGCAGTAACGGTGGAACGTGTACGAGTAATAAAGACGGATACAACTGTACCTGCCTACCGGAATGGAAAGGTAGGTGAAACAAATGGTACTTTGGCAAAAGTATATCTGAGAATCCTGATACAATTTAAATCGTTTAATTGATTTTATTCGTTCTTCCGAACAGCGTTTCTCAACGTCCTCACAGCTAATTTTGGTATATCTGGTTTGCAATGGTGCAGAGAGATAAATGGCCCTAGTGCAGGGTGCAGCTGAAAATATTGTACGAGCGAACGGAGGAAAAATAAATTAAATAAATTAAATCCTCGTGCAAAAATAAGTTAAAAATATAGAATAGAATTTTTTTATTTGAGACTCGGTTGCCGAGAAAATCGCAGTTGAATATACGTTGAGGATGTGCCTATTTGTACGTATAGCGAAAGTGAGGTTAAACGGACTGAACGTGATACTCCAGGCAAAAATATGTCGAAAATATTCGATATAATTTTTAAAACGTTAGGTATTCGTACAATTGTAGCTAAAATAAAGTCAAAGGAATAGGACATGACGTTTCGTGCAAAAATAAACCGAAAATGTGGGATACATATTTTTCATCCGATACTTGGTTTTTGGAGAAAATTAATTACAAAAGTTCATCGGGTATACTTGCATTTATGTATACTATTATATAGTTAAATTCAGATGGACAGAATATAGTATTTCGGACAAAAATAAATAAAAATATGAAAGAATGTAAAATATTTTTTGATCCCAAAAATTGAATCTGCATATTGACGCATGTCGATTATTTTTGAACACTATTTCCACGCAACTGTTACAATTCATTTGATTCATGGTAGCAGGAAGAGAAATATTGTCAATAATATTTTATCTGTCAAATATTTTTCTACACATTTTTTCTGAGAGGAATTACCCCCTACCCCTTCGTACAGTATTTTCAGCTGCACTCTATATAACATTTTTAACCACTTAGCTTGGAGTTTAATCAACGACCACGTGAGCCATTAGCTCTTATTGAATTTTTCAATAATTAATTGAGGCTATCAAAAATGTTTAATAAGGTAATAAAATGAAAAGTTTATTGTTTTCTTTCTTTAATTATAATAGTACAAAAAGGGACATTTTACTGTTTACAATTAATTATTTACATTATAATTTTTGGCACAAAAGATTATTAAAATAAATTTTTAAAATACAAAATAAAAGATCTATAATTAAGTAATAAAAGATATCTATTTCCTGCAAGTTATTGTACTAAGAAGCATAATAATAAATAAAAGAGATACAAAACAATATAAAATAAAAAAAATCAAATTAATTGTATAGATATAATAATTAAAATAAACATAAAATAAAGTAGAATCAGTGAAGTTTATATATAGAAATATATATATCACCTCAAATAAATTAGTAACTCATTGTAATCCAATGTTATTCAATCTTAAGATTGTCTAGTTACAAGTAAGATAGCCCCCAATTTTGGTGAAAATTGATATACAAGAAATACGTAAAACCTTTCTTAAGGTAAAAAAAATCAGAGTGAAACACGTGCAACTCGCTCTTAGCTTGAAGTAGCCACCTGTAAGAGACGTTATTCCAACCTAAGTGGTTAAAACCCTGGTAAACTGAGGTCGCTGTGTACAGGATGTTTCACGCGACTGGGTCCAGTTATAAGTCTGAAATGACAGAAAATAGGAAAAATTTCATTGAACAAAGTTAAATGTTGTTAAATACTGTGTCTGACTTGGTGTATGCGTACACACTAGAAATGATATTTCGAAAATTTCAAGGTTACCACAATTTTTTTTAATAAAATTGTAATTTTTTTTATATAGAAGTAGATGTATCTTTTTGTTCTTTATAATATTAAAGTAGTTAGGTCGAAAATTTGTTAGTTTTGGAGATATTTTAACTTCCTTTTTCCAATATTTGCACCTTCGATCAATAAATTTGATCGTTCTTTGATGCACTCAAAACTGATACATTTTCCTGTTTCTAATATTTGAAATCACGTGAACAATCGGGAAAAAATTTTAGATAACGCGAATTCACGTCAGCAACAAATAGAAAAGAAACATAAATAACGTGAATTCACATCAACTTAAACTACAAATAATAATAATATATAAACTAATCAATTTTTTACCTTAATTCTCTGATACCTTTTTTATAGACTTTTATAAAGTGACGTACCTACTGCTGTATAGATCTGTAATGTACAATTCTGTTCAAAAAAATAACCTCGAAATTTTGTACATATCTCCACTTTCGGAGTAGATACTAACCTCAATTCATGCAACGTTCCACGCCATTTAATTCTTTTCCATCTTTTACCGTTTCATACTTATGCCTGGACCCAATTACATAAAACACCCTGTAAATGTTATACATGAACAAAATTATGTACATCCAACGTTTTATACAATATCTCCTACATGCGAAATTTCTATTTTACAAATTACCATCTGATCTATTTATGATAGTAAAAACAACGATTTTTATTTTCGTGAATCATAGGTTGAGAAACGCTGCCTTAGGATTTAATAACAGTGATCGCGAAATATCCCGTTACATCAAAAACTGATTCCTACAGTACCTCCAATAGTCGAGTGACTAACAATTCTCTGAATCTTCCTCCCTGTTGTAACTAACCGTCTCGTGTTTCCACGAATCACACGGACAACATACACTCATCTCAAACGTTCGTTATTGTCTTCTGCGCATCGCGCCACCGTCAGGAGCGACATGTATATCACCCGCCTCGGATTGGTGCTCGGCTTGTTACAACGGAGGCAGTTGTCTCGAGACGCGTTTCGGTATAATGTGTCAGTGCCCGAGATTTTGGACTGGACCTCAGTGCAAGGATCCGATCACCTGTCGCGATCTGCCTTGCAAACAGGCTTCCGCTTGTCACGATTATGTGAGTGAGACATTTGCGTGAATCGCTTTGCATGCACGTCCAGCCCGATTAATCAAGCGCGTCGCGTCGAATGTATCTCTATGTGGCATCTTGCTTTGTTTGTTACGTCTCGCCTCAAACAGCCCGGCGGTTATTATTGCACCTGTGAGCCAGGATGGACGGGGCCTGAGTGTTCCATCGACGTGGACGAGTGTTCCAGTGATCCTTGCCGCAACGGTGGCATCTGCATTGATCAACAGAATAACTACTACTGTCAGTGTCTTCCAGGATACACTGGTAATCACTTCATCCGCAAATATTCCATTTGCACACTGAGCTTTTACGCTTCTCTAGCTCTGTACTGTGAAACTACAGGGTGATTCGCTCGCTAGAGCCAGCACTATCGCTTAAACGTCCATACGTGACGATCCGATAAATGTATGCAACGATTACATTTGTGTACATGGATATGTGCGCGGTAAAGTTTGAAGTAGTAAAATATTTCGAATAGTCCCTTGGAATCCATTAGTGAACGAATCACCCTGTATAACTGGGCTGTATCTGGGGTCTGTCGCGTGTGACTTTGACCTACGTTACCATTCGAGTTTGTTCTACGGAGTGTCTGATTTATCTGGAAAGATGTAAATATATGGTGTAGAATAATACTGGTGATATAGACAAATTTTAATCTGTGGATTCAATCATTTGTCAAACTATAAATAATTCCAAACAATGTTTCAAATAAAACTCGCACCATTTTGAGGAAAATATCTACGACCTTGTAAGTCCAAATGTTACAACACAATGAAAATTCGTGACCATTATAAAATGTCCGTCACAAAACCAAGTTGTGTATGAAACATTTTTTAAGACCAGTCTGGAAAATAGTTACATTCAAAAATTGAAATAAGACGCATCCTGTAATACTATTTTGACTGTGCAAGCACTTTGAAAATACAGTGAAAATCATGTTTAAGTTCTCATACTTAAGTAATAGGAACTTAGATTTTTTATTAAATACTGTTATAGTCGACATCGAATCGTATTTGAAATACTATTCACTTGTGTCTTTCGTACTAACCATTATCGAAATATAGAGTTTCAAAGTTTACGTGTCGTTGGCATTAGCGTTACCTAATGCACGCCGCGGGTTGGTTGCGTGCGTCGAACTCTATATTATGATAGAACAGTGTCTCTCAACTACCGGTTCGAGAGTGGTCATTTTGGTCAATATCTGTAATCACTAATGTGTCCATATAAGTAGCAGTATTTCTGTACTATCTAATGCCAATTACAGAAAAATATGTGATTTTGCATTTGCAAAAGCGATGAAATTTCACAACCTTGGTCAAAGTAGGTATTTATTTTGCTATACAATTTGTCCAGGTTAATACAGGGTGAAGAGTCAGTTTATAAAGGATTATGTATACTAGTGATCTATCTATACTAGTGATTGCAAATATTTTCAACTTTTGACACACACAAACTAATTATTAAAAGTCTACAGCATATAACAAAATTAATTTTGTGCTAAGGTCACAAAAAATAATTTTCAATTGATTTACAGAAAAAGATGTATGTTCGTCTATACCAGTGATTCTCAACTTTTTCATCTCTTAGCATACATATACTGATTACCAAAATTCTATAGCATATCAAAAAATAGATTTTTTTAGATAAATATAATTTTGATTAATTTTGACTGATTTACAAAACAATGATAATAGTAACTATCTATTTTTACTTTTTTACTTAACAATTTATAGGAAACAGTAGTATTTCTCCTGGGATTAAATTTTCAATTTAAGAATTTTTCCCCAATTTTGACTACTTCGGTGAAATTTTCGCAGCATATTAAAAATCTTCATAGTTCATTAATGTGTTGCGAAACATTGGTTGAAAATTGCCGATCGATGCACTTTCTAATTACCCATTATGCAATATGTACATATATAAGCATAATACATTATCATATTATTATTATTAGTCTAGTGTCGTCTTACTATATCGTGTTTGATCTCGTTTTTCTCAGAAAAATCTCACAAATATATGAAATTATATTTTTACAAAAGAAGAATTTAAATTATACGAAATAAATTTTTTTTCTACTGGATTATATTTAAATAACTGCAAAAGGATCCCGATTCACCAACTTCTACCTCTCACCGCTATCCCCACTCTCCATACTGAGTGAGGACAAGCGTCTGCTAGTTACGGAGTTACGACTACCATTTCCGAAAACATTAGCGTACATCAGCTCGCCTGACGTACTTTTAGAATTTCTCATTTCTCATTTGAATTTTCCAACCATTTTTCTTGAGTTAATAAGATACTTGTGAATAAATTCATTTATTTAGAAAAAGAAAGAATTTCTCGACTTACAAAAAGGTTTTTTGAAATTAAAAATTTTAGTTTTCCAAGCTATCTTTATTAAAAGGTAAGGTATATATTTCTGAATAGATTTGTTGCAACTGGACACTCGTGTTAGAGAAAAAAGTTTACCAGGCTTCATGAAAGTTAAGAACTTTCGAATTGCTCTAGAAAAAATAGTGGCGTGCCAGCTTCGAAATTTTATATCTCGATTATGATACGTGCAAAAAGAAAAGGAGAAATAATTAATATTTCGAAAACGATTCGACGTGGATTATAAAAATTTGTGATAAAAAATATAGATTAATGTTTAGAAATTTGACATTCACAGGAGATTTCAAGGTTGTTTAAAATAAGGTCAAATAAATATTAATATATTATATATTAATATATTAACATTATAACGTTATAACGTTAACATTGCTACATATAATATATGTAATTATATATACGTAATTTTGTTAACCCTTTGCACTCGAGAGGTAACTCCCAGTCACCGTTTTTTTCAATGATATAACTTAAATGGCAAATAAGAGGTGATAATTATATTAAGAACAACTACACACGAAATATCGAAATAAAATGATTCTATTCGTTCGTTTTTCACGCAAATGCACGATTTTCTTTTTTTATTTTTACATAAAGAGTATCAGCGAGCTTATAAAAATCTAAGAAGAGCTTGGAATTAGATTTCTAATCTAGTTAAAAAGGATATCGATTAATAGTAAGATGATTAAAATTAACAGTGCCAATTCCTTGTTTAGCATGGTGGGAAATGCAATCGGTTGTTCAAATCATTATCCCTGTGCATTCGAAAATTTTTTCGGTATAAAGATATAACAATTCGAAGCTTTTTTTACATTTTTCTAAGCTCGGTGATACCATTTATGTTAAAATAAAAGAAGAAAATCAGGTGCATTTCGTTTCAATATTTCACGTGCAGTTACTTTTAATCTAGTTATAGTCTCATACTCGTTACTTGAGCTTCCTGGTGTTAAAACAGTGTCATCGTTTGAGTGCAAATGGCTGATTATATATTATAATGTTAACATTACTAACATTGTTAGTAACATTACCTCCATGGTATCCTGCAACATTCATTTCGAATATTTTTCCGTATCACCTATATTTTTTAAAATATTTATACATTCCCAGATAAATTGGATATGCAATCTTAATTGGCTAACATCTAATCCAGAGCTACTTGGGGCCATATAACAGGACTGTGAGGGTCCCAAAAACTTTGGTAACTGTTCCCAAAGAGTATCCCCATCTGCAGAGTAATATCTATAAATCAAATTTTCCAATATTAATTATTTTCAGTATTAAAATAATTTCAAAAACTATTTTGATTCGAAACTAAAAGACGTTGAAGATGTTTTGGATTCTACAGATTTATGCAAGAATAAATAATCATACCCTTCTGGCTAGTATGTAGATGTGTTTCTGTCCTGATTTTCAGTAGTGGCACGCGTACCACAGATTGAGAACCACTGATTTAGATGGTATTTACTCCTAATATTCGGATGCCTACTGTTTTGAAATGGGGAAAGTAGAAAATAAAATAGCAAAAGTAATGCATTTACCTAGTAGTTCATGTGCCCGAATACAATCTTGATGCAGTCAGTACATGCCTACGTTTTTGCGAAATTAGTATAGCTCTTAACATTTCTGGCGTAATGAAATTTAGTTCAAGTATCATATAGTCCTATTTCAGAGCAGTAGATATATCTATTATTACATACCACTTTGGAATATTGAGATTAAATATGTTACAAATTAATCATTTTTTGACATCAATAGCTAAAATTAGGTCTTAAAACTATAATTAGGTCTTAACGACCTAATTATTTGACAAAAATCCGTCAGAAAATTCCAAATTTTTGTATTATTAATCGAGTACCTGATCGTTAAAAATACAGAAAAATTAGAAAAATTGATACACGCGAGTATACATACATAGTTTCATATAAACTCAGTGAATAAAGTAAGACCGTGTTAACACGGAATAAGGCAAGCCTTACATAAAGTCGAAACCATGTTAAGACGAGCATAATCGTTAAAGGGTTAACACTTTTTTTGCGGACAATAACAATTATACGGATATAAAAAATTTTAATTACAATATTTTACGGGTACACTATACCCGTTATATAGTTTCTATATTGTGTAACATTTCTTAAATAAATTTTTCGATTTTCAATTCTTTTCAACGAAACAGAAAAATAAGACTAATTTTATCATTTGAAAATTTAATCGTCACAAACCTGCCTTTTGCATCTAACTACTACTAACTAGAGACTCGAAAAATCTCAAAAATATTAACCCTCTATAATACTACCTGTTTTAAAAATGACCTATCTTTTCTATACAGGGTGGATCGGAATTCGTATTACAATCGAGCAGGAGGTGATTCTACGTGAAAAAACAAATCGAAAATAAAGAATAAAATTTTTTCATTTGAACCTTCGTAGTCAAGAAGATCGACTTTGAATATTCAACGAGAACGCGTGCACTTAACTATGGTTTAGATGGCCATCAGTATAGCAGCGTGCTCAATGGATATTCAAAGCCGATTTTCTCGACTACGAAACTTCAAATGAAAAAATTTTATTCTTTATTTTCGATTTGCTTTTTCACGTAGAATCACCCCTGTCCGATTGCACTAAGAATTCTGGCCTACCCTGTATATTTAAGGAATTATTTTGTACCTTTGTTTTTGTTTTTTTTTTTTTATGTTATTAATTGTGTTATTTCATATTATTTTCTGTTACCATTATGTCATTGTTTTACCATCAAGTAATCCTTTTAGTTAGAGCAGTCATTAATATTTACCTCTTGAATTACAATGAAAGTCTATAATAAATAATAATTTCTTATCCCATGTACAAAAAGAAATCCGATTATACAATTTTAATACCCGCCATATTGCAAGTATTACTTCATCATTATTAATCATACATTCTTATTATATAATTATTTAAAAAGTAGTCAGCAATAAAAGTGACAATAATAGGTAATTATCTAATTTAATTGACAATTTCTATTTAATGAAACGTATTTCAATGCCACCAGGTAAAAACTGCCAGATCAACGTGGACGAATGCTTGTCACAACCTTGTCAAAATGGCGGCACCTGCATAGACCGAATTAATGGATACATATGCAACTGTACGAAGGATTTTATGGATGAAAATTGCGAGCGCGAGTACAATGCTTGCGCGATAAATCCTTGCCAGAATAATGGGAACTGCACGCTGATACCAAGGTCACGGCGTGAATTTGTCTGCGAGTGCCCCCGCGGCTTCGAAGGGAAGGTCTGCGATGTCAATGTGGACGACTGCATCGACGTGATCTGCCCTGACGGGAAAGTGTGCGTCGATGGTATCGCTGATTACGAGTGCAAATGTCGCGAGGGCTACAGAGATCCCAATTGCACCCTTATCGTTGACCATTGCGCGACGAAACCTTGTAACAGCGGCACATGTATCGATCTTGGGGAACATGGTTTTGAATGCAAGTGCAAAGATGGCTTCCAAGGTACATTTCATCGAACATAATCGATTTATACACAGTAAGACGCTATTAGGTCCAACGACTTGTAATTGTCTTCACTAGTCTACATATAGGTATTGATATGAACATATAGTAGCACATGTTACAACGAATTAATTTCTTCCAAAGCCTTGTTCATTATTTGCATCTGTTTGTTGCAGCACAAATTGATGTATGGGACGTCCACGCTAAATCAGGTCACCGGAATATCTCTTCTGTACGACACGAAAATCGTCCATGGTACTATTTGAATAGTTTCGAATAATCATGTCGGTGGGGCCAGTCTTCTGGATAGCTGTCCTCAAGATCTCCTTTTTTTATCAGAGAAATGTGCATACTTCTATTACATCCAAAAACGAATAAAAACATGTATCTGAATATGCCTAAAATGTTACTTTGAAAAGGTACAAATGAAATTGTAAAGTAATTTAAGGATTGTGTATGAACTTACCTCATCTGACCTATTAGACTTTCTTCTTCGAGGAAAACTGACAGAAAAAGTTCATCACCAGTAATCTATTACTCCAAAGAATATGATAAATCATATAATTATAGCTTGTGTTGTTACCACGTCAAATTGAAAGAACATCACAATCCGTGATTGTTCGCATCAAAAATTGTTTCATTACTGACAAATATCACCTTGAGCATTTCTGACATAAGCATAAGTAACATATGGTCATACACGGTCTTTACATGTCTGCAATTTTATCACATTTTGATTATATACATTCAAAGATGACTATTTTAGATATATTCAGATGTATTTTTTTATCCATTTAAGATACAATTGAAAGAAGAGATCCTTCACAATAGATCATGCTTCTTTGATATTTCTGCTTCGAAATCATTCGAATAATGCCATAAACGTGTCGTTGTAAACAGAGGAAATATTTAAGTGGTCTGCTTCAGTTTGGACACCCTGTATACAGGGTGAGTTAATTATTCCTACTACCTGGAATCATTTGCAAACTATTTAGTATGAAGAGAACTATGATATGATTATTACTTTTTGTAATTTCTTTTCTTTGTGAAAATATGAAGGTTAACTTAAATTTTCACTCATAGTATGTATAGCTTTGTACACGTGATTTGAAAAAGTATTGATTGTGGATTGAAGAAATTATTAACGTATATAGGATCAAAAGCCCATAATCGCCGATATTTTTTAATGTTACTCATTATGGTTATAAAACTTGATACAACCTTCATATCTTAATAAATTAAGAAATTAACGAAATTGCAAAAAATTAATTATTACTTTGCATGCTAATTTTAATGATAAACAATTTTTATTAGAAACGTTTTTTCATGCAACAAATAGTTTATAAATAATTTCAGGGAATGCAATTAAATGAATCATTCTGTCATTCTAATATAAAATAAAAATGTGTGGCTATCGATAAGTTATCGATAATTTAATAATAACTTCACGATATATCGTGAAAATATCTTTAAAGTAAAGTCAAAAGATTGAAGAGGAATGCAATGCATTAATTTTAATAAAATCTTTAAAAATTTATCTACTTTTATAACATATTATTGACAACATGTTACTGTACTTTTAGTGTAACCTTGTTCTTCTATTTGGCAGAATTTGTCCTGCTTTTTGCAAACAAAAATTCCAATACTGATTCATAATTTTGCATTAATTAAATAGAAACAAAAAATCTAAATATTCTTCAATGATATCCATGTGATTTCAAAAAAAAAAAAAAAAAAAAAAAAAAAAAATCAGGTACATATGTTATATTTATGATACATAAATCACAATGTACATATATAATTCTTTGAGACAGACAAGATTACAAACAATATACAGTAATGAGTAGTAAGTTTAAATAAAAATTAATATATGTTAAATTATTTTATTATACAGAATACATTACGATCTATCTTGCTTCTATTCGCCTTAATAATATCTCAATGATGTTATCGATATATCGGGATATCTGTATCATTTCAATATATCGATATTTATCAACAATTTCTCAAATTTCAAAAACAATTACATAATTACTATTCAGTAGAATGATTTCATATAATAGAAATGCGAGATGAAATATATAAAAAATATATAAATATATTATAAATTTGATTTATTATATTTCACCAGTTATTTCTTTGCTCTGGTAACAGCAAAAC
>NW_016909464.1:359574-362890 GCF_001483705.2 Eufriesea mexicana
AAAAAAAAAAAAAAAAAAAAAAAAAAAAAATCAGGTACATATGTTATATTTATGATACATAAATCACAATGTACATATATAATTCTTTGAGACAGACAAGATTACAAACAATATACAGTAATGAGTAGTAAGTTTAAATAAAAATTAATATATGTTAAATTATTTTATTATACAGAATACATTACGATCTATCTTGCTTCTATTCGCCTTAATAATATCTCAATGATGTTATCGATATATCGGGATATCTGTATCATTTCAATATATCGATATTTATCAACAATTTCTCAAATTTCAAAAACAATTACATAATTACTATTCAGTAGAATGATTTCATATAATAGAAATGCGAGATGAAATATATAAAAAATATATAAATATATTATAAATTTGATTTATTATATTTCACCAGTTATTTCTTTGCTCTGGTAACAGCAAAACAACTGATTATATTCTCGCGTATATACATTGTCGTAATGTTATTCGTTACCACATAATATGTAGCATAATATAATACAGTCCATTGTATATGTATACTGTACGTGTCTTACAAGAAATCGCAGAAAGAGCCGAGGTTTGATTCGTTATTGTTTAGAAGTGACATCTACAAATCGAATCGTGTAACATCGCGTGACGAAGAGAGTGAATAAGGTATATAATTCGAGACCGAACGGCGCGCTCAGCGATAAAGCATTGGCGTAGCCATAAGATCAATGTTAACTGTTTAACAAAAGATAAAAAGAGTACCGACGGAATTTGTCTCACTACTAAGTAAGCATTTCGGGAACATCAAAGGCGGAATCGGACAAAGCGAATAGAATATCCCCTCGTCCCATTGTCGTATTGCGAGACTTTTTGTGAGACATGTACACTATATACATATGCACTTGTAAATGTTCTATTTTACCATTAATCGATCATTTAAATTTATAGGAAAATTTTGCGAAAAGGATGTGAACGAATGCGAAGTGGAAGGAACCTCTTTGTGCAACAATGGTATCTGCGTAAATACAGATGGCAGCTATAATTGCTTCTGCAGACCTGGCTTTTCCGGTGATCACTGTGACATCGATATCGACGAATGTTTATGCGGTCCTTGTAAGAATAACGCCACTTGTATCGATGGTATTAATACGTTCGAGTGTCAATGTCCACCTGGTTATTCTGGGAAAACATGTGACATGGATGTAAACGAATGCGAGAGTAACCCTTGCTTAAACGGCGCAACTTGCATTGATGAAATTGCCAGTTACAAGTGCACTTGTTTACCTGGTTTCCGTGGACCAAATTGTGAGATAAATATCGACGATTGTGAACCTGTACCTTGCTTGAATCATGGTCAATGCATCGACGGCATAAACAATTATACTTGCGACTGTAGTGACACCGGTTTCGAAGGTGCACACTGTGAGAAAAATATTGACGACTGCCGATCAGAACCCTGTATAAACGGTGCTCTTTGTATAGATGATATTAAGAACTACAAATGTCAGTGCTATGCCGGTTATACCGGTAAAAATTGCGAAGTCGATATAAATGAATGCGAAAGTTCACCTTGTCAGTATAATGGTACTTGTTTAGAGAGGTCCAACATAGAATTGTACAAAAGCGATGCATTAACGCTACCTTCGATATTTAACCAAGAATTCAGCTATGCAAATGCGAGTGGGTAAGCATTATAATGTTCAAAGTAAAAGAACGGACATGACAGAGATCTAAACGCAATATAAATTTAATTATAATTTTAATATCTCTTTCAGATACGAATGCCTTTGTGTGCAAGGTGTGACGGGAAAAAATTGTGAAGTAAATATCAACGAATGCGATAGTAATCCATGTCAAGCTGGAACCTGTGTGGACCGTATCGGCGGTTACACCTGCGAATGTGACGAAGGATACGAAGGTGATCATTGTCAGCATGACATTGACGAGTGTAAAAGATATTCACCTTGCGAACATGGTGTGTGTACCGATGGCCGCGCCGATTATACCTGCACTTGTGAGCCAGAATACGGTGGTAAAAATTGTTCAGTGGAGCTAATTGGTTGTCAGGGAAATGCTTGTCAAAATGGTGGTACATGTTGGCCATATCTCATTGATGAAACGATACATAAATTCAATTGTACCTGTCCTAATGGATATCATGGAGAAATCTGTGATTACGTAAGTTTCATTTGTATTTATTTTGATCTTTTCTTCTTCATGTAAAGGAAAATTTGGACTATATGTTGCTTATACTTACCACTTATTTAATTTAATTATACACTTGTTATATCTTGCACAAAAATATGCGACACAGAAGAAGGTGTGTAGATATAAAAATCAACATTTATCGCGCACTTCTATTCATATAATTTCATTTTCTCTTTTTCTCATAGGTAACGACAATGTCTTTAAATGGCAGCTCGTACGTTTTAGTAAATACTACGCGAGACGAAGGATACGACATTCAATTTCGCTTCCGAACGACTTTACCAAATGGATTACTCGCTATTGGAAAAGGCTCAACGTTTTACATTCTTGAACTTGTTAATGGCAAGTTAAATTTACACTCGAGTCTTCTGAACAAATGGGAAGGCGTGTTTATCGGCAGTGGTTTAAACGATTCCACTTGGCAGAAAGTATTCGTAGCGATTAATGCCACGCATTTGGTTCTATCAGCTAATGAAGAACAAACGATCTATCCCATTAGCCTGAACGAAGGTTCGAATTCCAATCATACATCTTTCCCAATGACTTATGTTGGTGGTACAACCAGTTACCTCCGACGATTAACTCATGGCCCGTCTTTCTTCGTGGGATGTACCGAGGATGTCGTTATTAATGGAGAATGGGTATGTTACACGTTAAATTACGGAGAATATATATATGTGATAAAAATACGATTCCTCGAATATACACGTTTTAAATAACTCTACGCGCGATTATTTCGGAAAGTATCAATACTGGAAAAAATGTTTCAGACAAAAACTGTATAAGGTATCGATGGAGACGTATCATGATAGTAATTGTTCGCTCTTGAGATAATTTTGCATAGACTGATGAAGATTATATTCAAATTTTTAAATAAGATCCCATATTTCGTATCACACATTGTTGTAGGTGATATTGAGATGTTTTCAAAACAATACCGACACATACATTTTATATAAGCCGTTACTAAGTTATTAATTTACGTGTCGCCGACATTAACATTATCCGATGTATGTACATCGTAGGCAAATTATTCGACCAACATTGATGCGTTTCTAAACGAAATCAATTAGTTTGTGCTGTATCGCTGTCATGCGACTTTGCGGGGGGGGGGGGGGGGGGG